>NC_059354.1:18667500-18962500 GCF_019703515.2 Myxocyprinus asiaticus | reverse complement strand
TATTTTATTAGCTTACTTGTAGAGATCGCACAGTGATCTGAGAAGAAGGAAAGATGACTCGCAATACCCGGATGAGTGGTGTGATATGTGAAAGTGCGGTTGTTGCTGAGAAATATCAGACAGCTAGATGGCACCACTGACCAGTCTGAATTGAGTATTCCAGAGAGCCATGTAATGAAGAGATTTAATGCCCATTGCAGTGAATGCTCAACCTATTGGAGTTCTTTCAATTAGACAACCTCCCACTTAGACTTTGTAAAACATTTGATGTTATTTTTATTGGTGCTATTTTAGTGTATTTCTATCTTTATACTGTTGAATACTTTGGAAAATGTTAATAAAACATTATTGTTAAAATTGCTTTCTTTTCTAAGAAGTAAATAAATGCATTTTGACATGAAAAGAAGAATATATAGAGTGAAATTTAAGCACTTTCAAAATCTGTGATTAATCGTGATGAACTATAAAAATATAGCGATTAATCACAATTAAATATTTTAATCGACTGACAACACTACTTAATACATGTGCACAAATTAATACTATGATATTCTAACTGCTTTTTGCAATCTGTGCTGGAAAATATGTGTTTGATTAATTAATTACTGTTTCATGTAAAAGTGGACATTTTTAAAATAATCAGTTTGTGGATGGATATGGAATAGATTATGCCATTGGCGCTGCATTGCAAGCTTTCAGAGCTCATGGATTACCCATAAAACAATTTGATTCACTTAGTGATCAATGACCAGTGATCCAACAATTACTGTGATATAGTCTTGACAGGTGTGATTTATCTGTGAAGGCATTGTATGGTAACTCATAACCTCTTTAGGCCCCATGAAGATTGAGATTTAATCTGTATAGTTTATAGGAGAATGTAGAGAAATGAATAAGAGAAGCTAAAATGTAAAAGGTCCATATATTCTAAATTTGTTTTGCGAAATACACAGATGCCAAATAATGGTGAACTTCCCAGAAAAGCATGGAATGATCATACATGTGATCAGCAATACAGGTGTCTCTTTAGAAAGACACCTAAATAAAATGTGTTAAATCAATGGAAAAATTGAAAATTATTGTAATGGTTCTAAGGAATCATTTTTGTTTGTTTATAGTTGTTTTTAATACTCTCAAATATGAAACCTTTTTTCTTTTACTTTTCTTTATATAACATGTTTTCCTCATCAAGAAGCATGTTCAAAGCTTTGAGCCGCAGAGTAATTATTTATGGCTTCCCTTTGAGCTGCAAAGCAGGTTCTCTCAAAGGCAGTCTCCATTAAGGTTCTATAAAAAGTAAAATATACGTCAAAAGCATCATTGGGGGAAAAATTACAGAATTTATCCAACAATCATTTCAATGGGAATGGAAACTGTTATCTTGACCAACTAATGAGGATACTGTGTGCAGGTCATATAAGCTACCATAGTGTACAAAGAAAATTGACAAATTGCATAAGTATTACATCACAGTCAGTCAAAATCTACATTTGTAACAGCATGTGCTCCTCTGTTCTATTCCATGTGCCAGGGTAATGTAGATTAAGTACAATCAAATCTCATCGAAGGGCAATTCTAACCTTTGAAAGGATTCACCCAGATGTGAATTATTCTGATTGTCAAATGAATCAATTAGCCATGCTGGAAGCCTAATTTTCCTCTCCGCAGTGTTCACGACCAACTTAGGAACGAATGTGTGTATCAATGCTTAAAGGAGAACTTCCTTCAAGTTGACAAAAGGCTGTATTTTTCCTACACACTCTCACAGCGAAATCTTAAGGATTCATACGACATTTCTAAATTTGGCTAATACGTATGAATTCGTAGGACTTATACTAAAGCCAATGACGTCGTTGGACATCGTTTCCATCTAATACACAACAGTAACTTGTTTCTGTCACACACAACAGCTTCGTATCATGTTTACACACTCTACTGATCGGTTAGGTTTAGATAAGGGGTTTGGGTAAGGGCATAATATTAATAAGCATGCCCTTAATGCCTTGTGTGCAAAACTTCCACACTTACTTCCGCATTATACATCCGGGCATTTGCACGTGATTAAATAGTACAAATTTATATGAATGAACTCGTGTGAAATCATACGAAATAGCCAACTCGTAAAATATGAGACTGGGTTGTATTTTTCTTTTAGTAGAACTGATTGCAAGCTATCTCTCTTTGTTTGCGAGTGAGAGGCAATTAAACAAATGTGTGCCTTTCACTTCTCATGACACGATGGAAATTGTAGAAGATTAAATCATTCTTGGTAGTTAATAAAATAAATGTCATAGACTGGAACAATGATTTCAGGACCTACTGTCATCTGCAGTCCTGATTCAGAGAGAAGTTTTTCACTGTGCTATTCGTTCTTTTAATCCTCTCTCTCTCTCTCCTCTGTCTCTAGGGGAAATGTTTGCTTTATCAAAACCAAGCTTAAGACAAGCAACCATGGAAACAGAAAAGAGAACTTCGTCTTCCCGCACTAGACCCAAATTCACAGAAAACAGCAAAAAATAGCATTTTTGAGTGTTTTTTTTTTTTTATTTATATATTTTATTTTATTTTATTTTATTTTTTTGTGGAACTGTATTTAGATGTGATCAGAGGTGTAAAATAATTTGTGATAACCTGTCTTCTGTTCTTTCTCATGTGTAAAGTCTTGTTTAGCGCTGCTCCCTAACCCTCAGCTACAGTGTGTCAACATAAAACAGTACAGTGATTCTCAAAATTTACCACTGGAAAAGAGATGAGCATAGCTTATTGGTAGTAAAAGCAGTCTTTATTTAGCTGCCTTTGTCAACTATGTATTTAGAGCTGTCACGAACTTAAAATTTTGGTTTATGATTTGTTGCCATAGAAATAACTGTAATTAGGTTTTGTTCATGTCACTTGCAGTGCAAGCTTATTACAAATACACCTTAAGAAGTCATTTATTAACACTGAATTTGGAACCATACAATAAAATATTATTTAAGACTTTTTAAAGAAATTTTGCACAGGGTAGAACAACATGAACAATAATATTTTAAATATTAAAATACATACAAATTTTTAAATATTTATATTGTTGTCTTGGTCCACTTTCCATCTTGCTGTTGTTTTCAAAACCCAGCCAACCTGCCAACCTGAAGATTATATTAATATAAGGTAAAAAAGTACATATTATTTTGGATATTAGAATATTATTCTGCATGGTTATATATTTCTGTCCTACATTCTTCACTTTCATGTGTCATTTTTAGGCGGTTCAACTAGATCTTTGATTTTCTGAGGATTTAATAATAGTTGCTTCATCATTGCACGTCATTTACTTTGCATTATAATCTGTAAAATATATTTAAAATTTTACTATAAAAATGTTGAAAAAAGGTGCAACCAAAAATCAAAATGCCATACTTTCAAAAGGAGGTGCAACACTCACTCTTTAAGCAAAATAAGCCAAAACATCATGTATTTTTTATTTTTTAAATCCCCAATTGGAATGCCCAATTCCCAATGCACTTTAAGTCCTCGTGGTGGCGTAGTGACTCGCCTCAATCCAGGTGACGGAGGACAAATCTCAGTTGCATCCACATCTGAGACCATCAACCCACGCATCTTATCATGTGGCTTGTTGAGTGCGTTACCGCTGAGACATAACACGTGTGGAGGCTTCACGCAATCCACTGCGGCATCCATGCACAACTCGCCACGCGCCCCACCGAGCGAACCACATTATAGCGACCACGAGGAGGTTACCCCATGTGACTCTACCCTCCCTAGCAACCAGGCCAATTTGGTTGCTTAGGAGACCTGGCTGGAGTCACTCAGCATGCCCTAGATTCGAACTCGCCACTCCAGGGGTGGTAGTCAGCGCCTTTACTCACTAAGCTACCCAGGCCCTGAAACGTCATGTATTTTTAAACATTTTTACTATAATGAAATCAATGCACATTAAGACTTTACTTTTGTGTATTGCATAAACCACCATAGACAGGAAGTGTGCACACCAGGGCACCCCACATTTTTAGATACTGAAGTTTAAATTCATTTAGAACGTTCACATAACACACTACTACATCAGAAAGACAGACATAAAAATGTGCATTTCATGGCATTTCTAAAGTCTCATAGAATACTCTAATGGCAATATGTGATTGGAAGTGCACAATGATTGCGGTTGTTGCAATTTAATCATAATTAGGCAATTATGTAATAATATTCATGCAAGACATAAAAATGTGCATTTCATGGCATTTCTAAAGTCTCATAGAATACTCTAAGAGTAATATGTGATTGGAAGAGCACAATGATTGCGGCTGTTGCAATTTAATCACGATTAGGCAATTATGTAATAATATTCATGCAAGCAATCAAAAAGTAACATGCAGCTGTTAATTTTACAGAATGCAGTCGGATGATATTTTTGGTCACTCCTAGTTGTAAACAAAGAGAAAAACAACAACCCAGAAATAATGAAGGCCGTCTTGAATCTGAGGAATACAGAAACATATTGGCTCGGTATGCTCAAATAAGCACAATCTGGAGGGACACTTGTATTCACATGTAGTCATTTTAAATATCTGTCCAAGCAGAAGAGGAGGAGCATCTTATGCCATGCTCAAATTATGCATCATTGGGAATTCATCACAGGGAAATTTATGCTGTGTTCCATTGAAGTCGGATGTAGGATATTCCTACTTGATATCTCCGATCTCCGACCATAAACGCATTCCATTACAAGATGCTCGGAAGATGACGTGTAAGGAAACAAAACTGCAATGCTCCCATTAGCTTATCAGGTTATTATTTTATCAGGTGTTTGACTGTCACCAGAGACGTTTCCTTGCAACCCAATTGATAAACAATGCTACATAACTAGCATTTGTGCTATAGGTGTACAGTTATCAAAAGAGAGTTTAATTTACTGTGTTTTGTACACCTGTCTCTGCAAGTGTTTGTTAAACAAGCTTTAATATCACATAATGTAGGAACTCATTTACCGATATTACTTAATAAAAGTGAATGTTTCTCACTTTATCACCCTGGGTACCGACATGCTTGTGTGATGTCACGCACCTGCATCTTGGAGTTAAAAACACGAGTTCCCAGTTGGAATTCCGACTTCAAGTGGCGTTCCATTGCACTTTTCCTACTAGGAAGTTGGAAAATCCTTTTTTTTTTTTTTTAATGGAACGCAGCATTAATCAGTTCAAGTCCAATGCCTAAACAACATCACAAGCAGAACTAATGTGAGTGAACAACTTTTCCCACGACAACCTGGTCCTTAGCAACAAAGAACACTCTCCAGATGTTCTGAGATGTTGATGATTACAAGCGTTTACAGCTTAGTTTGCACACAAAGCACAAAGGCTCCCCTTGTCCAGCTCTCTCTTATCAAGTTAATGAAATAGCACTGCTAAGGGGAATTTGATTAAGGTGGCAGATTTTTAATCACGGAGGAATCTGAGATTTTGTGGTTGGGGGGGGGGGGGTTGGGGGTGTCTCGGTGGTACTGCAACGACAACAGAGTGAATAAGCAGCGGCTAATAAGTCCCAAGGACAACAGGAGTCAGGTGTCAGGAGCTATAAACATTGCAGCCCAGGTGCTAGCTGAGCACAGTCTGTTGTTTGGGATCCTGTCGTGGTTTATTAGCAGCAGCAGGGCCTATGTTCATTGCGAGAGTCCAGGATTAGGCAGCTGTGTGCGGGCGGTCAGGGGAGGAAGATAAGGCATCTGGGTTGGAGATCTCTGGGGACATGGGGACATCTGTACATCACTGATATCACATGACACTCTACTGACAGCAGTGACACAAACTGCCCACCTGAGCACAGAGTGCTGCTGCTACCATTGCTGTCCATGTAAAAAATACATCACTCTGCCATTTAAACAATAATGCTAAAATGCTAAGCTAAAGTCAGATCTTTAGGCTTTAGCATGACTGGTGTTGTATTGCACCTAACAGATCTTCACTGGGTGTCGATGCTATTGTGTCAGATACTTCACAATGTCCATCAGAAGCAAATAATAAAAAAAAAATATAAATAACAAATAATGTTTATAACTTCAATTTCAAGTCAACAGAAAGAAGAGTAGCCTATGAGACAAATTCACTAAACAGTTGAGACACTTTTTCATGTTGTATTTCAGTGTAAAAGCCTGCCTCTTATTCACTAACCACCAGCAATCCATTTTAACCAGGCAATTAATGTATATTGCGCCATGAGTATTTTATTCAAATAATTGTCATTCTTTTCAGTGCAAACATGTACACTATATTAGGTGTACAATGTATACTATGTACTATGTTGTATGTATTATGGCAGTTTCCTGGTGAAATGAACACTATAGGCACTAAAACAATTTACTTTTCTTTCCTTTCACAGAAATCGCAAGTAACTTTACTATAGCACAGAACTTGTAAGGCAATACATTTTAACATTTGCATTATGTAACCAACTACATTTTCAAGTTTGTTTGCATGTGATCAAATTGTGTGGGAATGTTGTACTTGTGATGCAAGTCCTAAATAGTATTAAAGTCCTGAACAGCATGTGAGTCAACCCTTAAGCAAAAACTGTCATAGAAGCACCGCAAAATGACGTGGTTGTACAGCAATAGTGTGTTTCATGTCACATTTGCTTTTTTATGACACTATCAGTAAGGTTTAAGTTTAAGGTTTAAGGTAGTGAGGTAGGTTTTGGTAGGTTTTAATCGCTAGAGTATTGAAAACGTGTTTGGGATATCTGTTTACAAAAATTTAACTCGCCTTTAGTGCCACACAGTGGACATTTTACCACAGAACTGTCGCAATACGAATTGCCATAGCTTATTGCAGGATTCCTTAAAAAGTCTTAAAATGTCTTAAATTCAGTTTTCCAAAATTTAAGGTCATAAAAAGTCTTAAATATCTTAAATGATACAACAAAAGTGAATTATCATTTAAAGATGTCTTAAATTTGGAGGCGGAAAGACAGGAATCCCGATATGACCTAATGTGATAATCAAACTTCAAAAGAATATGATTTAATTAAATAAATGAATGCGCAGTGTCCTTCAGTGTGAAAACGTGACTGTTGTATTTTCTCCAAGCACGCAGGGTCTTGCGAGTGTTTCCAGCTGTTGCAAATCAGTTCACAATCATTAAGCCATATCGGAAATTTATGACAAGTGATCACTAATGATCATCCGATGATGATGGTATAGTGTTGATGAAATATGACAATGTTTACTTTTTATTGTTTATATTGAAATACGTTGTAGATTACTGTAGGAGTATACATTTTATTTCCCTTTCCTATACATTTCCTTTATTTCCTATACATTTTATCTGTTTGAATGAGCAGCTAGAAGCAGTGAAGTGCATAAATTCCAAAATAAATAGTCCCCGGTATATTTCAGCCTTTAAAGTTAAAAGTTTTTTATTATTTTATTTTATTTTATTTTATTTATTTTATTTTAATATATCTTGGTTATTGGTATATTGGTTGCACCATAAACTGCATCTGGAATTTAATTCAATTTTGACTCTTGTAGAGTCTGTCTGGCCCTCCCCATCACAGGAAGGAAAGAATAAGAACATTTAATATAGGCTATCAATTTTAAAAACTATTGGCAGATTAATTGCCTTTCTTTCATCACATTATCATATCAGAGAAATCCAATATTTGGTAGACCTCTTATTTGTATTAATTTATATAATGGTACATAAATTACAATAAATACAATTTTAATGTAATATACATGTGGAAAACATGTCTTGAATATTTTAAACTTTCATATAGCCTACCCTGTTTTACTGATAAGCAATGTTAAGGCCATGTTGAATGTGTGCCCCTGCCTGTTTAAGTAAGAGTGATACATGATTTATTTTGAGATTGTGTTTGTTTGATTTTGTATGTGGAGACGGTATTAATTTTATTTGTTCATGTCTTAAAAAAGGTCTTAAAAATTCTTAATTTGATTTTAGAAATTCTGCAGCAACCCTGTATAGATTGTTATAAATTGTGTCTTATTTGAATAAATTGGCAATATTTGCCTGGCAGAATGAACGTTGTGGCATTAGCGCCTGTGTAAAGCAGGTAGGCTGTGGAAAACAAAATTGTGTTTAAAAGAAATGTTTTTAACATTTTCTATTGATCGTGATGGAGAAAAGCATTACAATTGGGTAGATTATGTGAGAGTGCTATAGCAATCTTTTTGCCCCCACAGAGTCAAGGCACACAACTGTGGCTGTGAACTGTCTAAAGGACTATGGCTCTGCACATAAAAGTGTTGGCCCCTTTTGACTGCACTGGTTTCAGTCCCCAGTTCATTTTGAAATGTCAGCTCTATTTTGACTGCCACAATCACAGGAACTGATACAGGCATCTTTGCTGTTCCAAGAGGATATAAAAGGTGAATGCTCTCAAAATCTCCATTTAATATGACCTTTACTGACCTCAGAAAAAGGTGAAGATGGGAGTGCAGATGAACTGTTTTAAATGTTTTTTTAGACTGAATGATGGTGGTGTTTTAGATGGTGTGAGGATTTGTGTCACATTTAAAAGGATGTGAGAGGCTGCAAGAATGGCATGTGGATATAACAAACCAAAGAAAATGAAATATTGTCACTAAAATTAAACCACATTGGCATTAAACACATAATAGCTGTTCTAATAGTTCCAATCATTGTTCTATCAAATCTGTTTTTACTGGCTCACTTTTACAAGCTCTTTATGTGACAAATTCATTTCACAGCAATCTAAAGTACATTGCTTCTTGTAATACCTTTACAGGAAAGTTTTTGTATTTCTGAAGTACGTGAAAGATGGAAAGCCATCGCTTCTTCTGATTTATCATGACAGCAGATGTTTCCTGCTGTTAATGTTAAAGTAATTTCACCTCCAGTGAGGAAGAAAGAAAGTGTATCTGATGTTGATGAAAGAGACAAGGCTTTGTGACAAGAATTTTCATGCATATCAGCAAGGACTGCTCATTCTCAAGTGATGATCTCCCATTTTTAATTGTAGGAATGTTTTGTGTTCACCAACTAGTTTTGAACTGAACACATGCTAAAAAAATCTCCTATTTGTTTGTTTTTAAATGGATTTCCTTTTTCATTCAAGTAATATTAAAGCATTCAAAGAACAATGTGCTTTTCTTTCAGTACATGTGGAAAAATTGGCACTAGGCACTGGAGAGACGTTTGTTTCACTACCTCCTGGGCACCACAGCAATGAATTTATTTACATGATGCATACTGTCTGACTGCGTGAAAAGGTGATGTAAACAATTAATTATTCATCTGTTGCTTAAATTTAACTAGAAGCTTCTACAATGAGAGCCTTGACTGATTTGATACCAACTGTGAAAACAGTGTGTTCATGTCCAGTATCATTTGATATTCAACATAAAATTTTCACTGCCCATTTAAAAAAACATGTTAAAGCATAAATTCAGATTGTCTGTTGTAAACTGGGTTTTCCGTTTCCATCAGAGTGAGCAGCAAAGCACCCTCTAAATACAAATTCTTTCTTGGTTGATGCTGAAATATTAATATGGCACTGGGAATGCTGGAGAATGAATCTAGTTTATAGTTCCCTTTTCCATGCATGCAGCCAAAATGATCAAAGGCTGGAGTGTTTTTTTTTTTTTTTCTTCTTGCCACCACTTTGATATGGAGTCTGCAATCTCTGGGTGTTTTAAGACTTGAACTGATGGCTGCAAACTCAAACCCAGACAGCAGAACCACTGGTGTACGAGACACCCCTGCCGCCCTCTATCTATCAGAGCAGTATTATGAGGCACTTCAATTGTGATTAAATTTGCTAATCTAGAGTGATTTCACTTTGCATAGAAGCTACATTAAAGTAGCAAATACCGTACTGTGGCAGCGGGGGCGTGGTCAAGCATCTCTCCGGAGAGAGAGAAAGTGGTAAGGGAGCTTACACCTGAGCTAGATTATGTCTAACACCTGTCTCTAATTTCAGTGAGCATGGGGAGAGCGGCATAAAAGAGCCACACCGCCAGCAGAAGGAGAGAGAGACTGGCGCAACACGTGATGTTATGTTGATAGTATAATGAAGTGGAAGTGTCTAAGTAAATATTTGCCTGTGAAACTGTCGAGTGTGGAACTGTATGCATCAAGGTGCATAATTAAACGCCTACCAGAACCAGAAAATCTTGCTTCTCGCCTCCTCCTTTCCACTGAGAAGTGTTACACTGGTGCCGAAACCTGGGAAAGTTTGAAGATGGACGGAAGTCGCCCCGTAGAGTCCTCCCAGTTGGCTTACATCGGAACCACCAGCAAACCCTGCTTGAGCTCCGGCAAGATCAAAATCGCTGGTTTGTGGAGCTCCTACGTGCTCAAGCAGAGGACCGGCAGGCGATCTGGAGCCTCCTCAGCCAGGAGGTGTCCCCAGCCATGACCCTGGACACCCACACGCCGTTGCCCCCACCTGCGTTACAGAACATGGGGACAGCGGACGACCCCGAGGCATTCCTGGACTTGTTTGAACATACCGCCGAGATCTGGGGCTGGCCGCTCGGCCAGTGGGTGGCCCGACTTATTCCGCTGTCGTCCGGGGAAGCCCAGCTCGCGGCTCAACAACTGCCAGCGACGAGCCTCCTGGTGATTTGAAGAAAGCCATCATACAACGGGTTGGTCGGAGTCCGGAAGAGAATCGTCAACTCTTCAGCCTGAAGCTGGAGAGCTCCGACCGCTCGTTTGCCTTCGCCCAACGGCTCAGCGACACCTGCCGAAGATGGTTGGTAGCGGGGGACCGCGGCATCGACGGGTTCATTGACCAGGTGGTACTGGAACAATTAATACATCGACTGCCAAAAGGGGCGGTGGAGTGAGTCCAGTGCCACCGCCCGGCGTCGCTGGAAGAAGCCGTCCGGCTTGCGGAGGACCACATGGCTGCGATCCCGATGGCGGAAGAGCCCTCCTACTCTCTCTCCCCTCCCCCTGTGTTTTCCCCTGTCTCATCCCCCTCCCCTCTCTCCTCTCGTTCTGCTCTCTCCTCAGGGCCTGTTCCTGCCCCACGCAGATGAGGAGGACTTCAGCCACCAAGACCAGCTCCCCGGGTGTGGGAGGCGACACCTTCCCCTACCCCGATGCCCTGCCGCTCCCCCTCTCAGGGTGGGGGGGCGCCCGCCGACGCAAGTGCAGGCGTAGCGCCTGGGCCAGCCTGCTGGAGATGCGGGGACCCGGACCACTTCCGGGATCAGTGCCCTCTGATGGAGCTGGGGACGGTGGTGCGGGTCTCTGACCTCCCGCAGGCTGCCCCCGACCGGGCAGGAGCATACCGGATACTGGTAATTGTCAAGGGGGGTACTCACCAAGCGTTGATGGACACCGGGTGTAATCAAACCACTATCCACCAACGCTTGGTTCAACCTGAGGCTTTGGGCACAGCTAAAACGGTGAGGGTGAAATGTGTGCACGGGGATATTCACAAGTATCCGGTGGTGACTCTGATGATTAAATTCCAGGGGGAAAAGCATAGAGTGGAGGCCACGATTAGTTCCCGCCTCACCCATCCGCTGATTTTGGGGACAGATTGGCCTGACGGCAAGCCTCCACTGGCTTCTCCCCATTTGAGCTGCTGTATGGGCGATGCCCACGCGGTGTGCTTGATGTATTGCGAGAGGCCTGGGAGGAGGGACCTTCAAATTGTAAGAATGAAATTCAATACGTTCTTGATCTTAGAGCAAAACTCCACACTTTGGGACAACTAACACAGGAGAATTTGCTCCAAGCTCAAAAATGACAGCGCCGACTGTATGACAGGGGAACTCAGCTAAGGGAATTTGCACCACGAGATAAAATGCTTGTATTACTTCCCACATCGAGCTCTAAATTACTCGCCAAGTGGCAAGGGCCCTTTGAGGTCACACGACAAGTGGGAGATCTTGATAATGAGTTTAAACGAACCGATAGAGGGGGCACACGTCAAATATACCACCTCAACCTCCTGAAATTGTGGAGGGAGGCGGTCCCAGTGATGTTGGCTAAGGTAGTTCCAGAGAGTGCGGAGCTTGGACCGGAGGTGAGTTCAAAACATAAACAGTTCACCCCGGTCACTTGCGGAGACCACCTCTCACCGAGTCAACTCGCGGAGGTTGCCAGGTTGCAACAGGAATTTGCAGATGTGTTCTCCCCTCTACTGGGTCGTACGAACATCATTCACCCCCACATCGAGACTGAGCTGGGGGTCGTGGTATGTAGCCGCCCCTACCAGTTAAACCCGAACACAAGAAGAAAATCATTCAGGAAGAATTGGACGCAATGCTCGATATGGGGGTAATATAAGAATCCCACAGCGATTGGTCCAGCCCAGTTGTTCTATTGCCTAAGATCGTCGGGTCTGTACGATTCTGTGTGGATTATAGGAAAGTCAACGCGGTGTCTAAATTTGATGCGTATCCAATGCCTCGCATTGATGAGTTGCTCGATCGGTTGGGCACTGCTCGATTTTATTCGACATTGGATTTGACAAAGGGTTATTGGCAGATCCCCTTGAAAAATTTCCCATGAAAAACCGCCTTTTCCACACCGTTTGGATTACACCAGTTTGTGACACTTCCGTTCGGTTTGTTTGGAGCCCCGGCTACGTTTCAGCGTCTCATGGACTGAATTCTCAGACCGCATTCAGCTTATGCCGCTGCCTATTTAGATGACATCATCATTTACAGCAATGATTGGCAGCGGCACATGCAACATCTGAGGGCGGTTCTGAGATCGCTGCGCCAAGCGGGACTCACAGCAAACCCAAAGAAGTGCATGATTGGGCGGGTGGAGGTACGGTATCTGGGGTTCCACTTGGGCCATGGGCAGGTGCGTCCCCAAATTGACAAGACAGCGGCGATTGCGACCTGCCCGAGGCCCAAGACCAAAAAGGGGGTGAGACAGTTCCTGGGGCTGGCTGGCTATTATAGAAGATTCGTGCCTAACTATTCGGCTGTCACCAGCCCGCTGACTGATCTCACTAAAAAGGGAGCTCCAGACCCGGTCCAGTGGATGGATCAGTGTCAGCACGCGTTCACGCAAGTTAAAGCCGCACTTTGCGGGGGGCCGCTTTTACATTCACCTGATTTCTCTCTCCCTTTTGTTTTACAGACAGATGCTTCAGACAGGGGGCTGGGGGCCATACTCTCGCAGGTGGTGGAGGGGGAGGAGCGCCCGGTGCTGTACATTAGCCGTAAGCTCTCGTTGAAGGAAACTAAGTACAGCACCGTGGAAAAGGAGTGTCTCACCATCAAGTGGGCGGTCCTCACTCTCTGATATTACCTCTTGGGGTGGGCCTTCACCCTCTGTTCCGATCATGTGGCTCCACCGCATGAAAGATACCAACGTGTGAATCACCCGTTGGTATCTGGCTCTTCAGCCATTTAAGTTCAAGGTGGTCCACAGACCGGGAGCGCAGATGGCTGTCGCCGACTTCCTTTCCAGAAATGGGGGGGAGTGGTAGGCAGGCCGGATGCCTCCCCGGACTGAGTCGGGCAGTGGGGATATGTGGCAGCGGGGGCGTGGTCAAGCATCTCTCCGGAGAGAGAGAAAGCGGTAAGGGCGCTTACACCTGAGCTAGATTATGTCTAACACCTGTCTCTAATTTCAGTGAGCATGGGGAGAGCGGCATAAAAGAGCCACACCGCCAGCAGACGGAGAGAGAGACTGGCGCAAGGAAGGCCACGGTGATACGTGATATTATGTTGATAGTATAATGAAGTGGAAGTGTCTAAGTAAATATTTGCCTGTGAAACTGTTGAGTGTAGAACATTAAGCGTCAAGGTGCATAATTAAACGCCTACCTGAACCAGGAAATCTTGCTTCCCGTCTCCTCCTTTCCACTGAGAAGTGTTACACGTACATTATGTGTTTACAGTACACAGACTTTTTATTGCTGCACAGAAGCAGCATTTAGATATAATCACAATTGCAGGAAACAGTGTATCCTATGTAAATGTTTATTATTTGTTCACGTGCACAGTGGACCAAAGAAACCAGATTGACATAACAGAGTAACAGTGTAAAGATGCTAAAGAAGCAGCCTTTAACAGTCCAGATGCTTTCCTTTGATCGATTAAATCTTTTTAGAATGGAGCACCAATCTAGAACCACGGAAATGTGCCCGTCTCATTTACATTATGGTCAAATGCTTACTGAGTCGTACAAAATTTTAATCTCCAGTGTTAACCTGCTGTAGGCTTGATGTAGTCCACAAGATTTACACTTTCTACATGACAGAAATGTAACATTAGGGCCAGAAACATACTTAATGCAAGTAGGCGTACATGCAGATGCAAGTGCTTGGGGAACTGCAGCGGTAACACACCCAGTACTCAAGGGGGCGATAGAGTCACCTTCAAATGTCTGTGCCAATAAACCATACGTGGTATTATTTGCGTTATGTTATAAATTGCGGTCTGACCAATTTTGGAATGCAACACTGCACAAAATCAAGCTTTTATAGTTAGAAGCATCTGTGTTCACGTACATGTTCAGAGAATGTTTTGGGATTAACAGAAAATAACATCAATCAGTGACATCAATTTCACCCCAATACAAACGCTTGTGTATGATATCACCACTTGTGGGCGTGGCCTTGTCTTAAGGTTTGCAGGGGGCCCCCCAAAATTTGCAGTACACCACTGAGCAGAACGATCGGAAGATCCAAAACGTCAGTGAGTTTTAAAAACTGTTCATTGAGATTCACGTGACAATGGGCAGCTCTTTGTTGTTGGTGTCAACACTTTTAAAGGTATTTCTCAACAAAGATTGCTTTTTGTGGGAGAGTTGTTGTTTTTCCACATGTTACAGAAGTGGCTTTGAGATCTAAGTGCACAGGAATTCCCCATCTACTCCCCTGAGTCCTGTGCTATAGGGGCTAAAGCACAGCAGTATTCTCTTAATCTGATCTCATTGTGCTTTATGGATTTTTTTCTTATCCCCTCTAATGCTTACATCAGTGGGCACCGCTCCTCTTGTGTGAGTTGTAACCATATCATGATTGGGTTTTTACAAGATTCCCCAAGCCATTTGAATCTGGGTTGTGTAATTAATATATATATATATATATTCTTTTTTTTTTTTTTTTTTTTTTTATGACCATCCTCTCCCTTTCTCTCTCTCAGATTTGATCTTTTTTTCTTTTTTATAGCTTATCTAATTATGTTTCAGGTCTGGGCCTGAAACAATATTATATAATACCCCACCTTACTTAACATTTTGCTAAGGCCACATATTGCGTAATAAAGCAGTGGTGGGATTGTCCAAAACTGTCAATCAACCTGGCATACTCTAATTAAAAAGCCATCAGGGCACCACAATCAGTCTCCGCCATGTCACTATTCATAAGACGCTGTATTATTTTTATGTTGAAAATGTAGGTCTTCTACATTTTCAGGAGTGCATGGAGAGTGAGTGGGCTTTTAGAACTAAAATGACGTGCAGGTTGGTCATCATAGGTTTGTTAGCCAGTTTAATGTCATCTGCACGTAATCTCCAATATCTCTGCAACGTACATTAACAAATGGAGGTGAGCAAACCACTTGTCATGGGTTTCAAGATTTAATGCTGTTGGATGACTGATACCATGGCTTCGATTCTGCTCCTGTGTCACCTCTGTAATGATCTTCCATGAATGTAAATTAAAGCTATAAGCCCTGAAAGGTATTGCAATACAGTGATTTTACCATGGTTAAGAGGTGATGTAAGGCATGATATGAAGTGGCAAAGGACAAAAATCTCTAAAAAATCTTTTGAACATTTTTAATAAGGTTGTATTTTAGTTAACCTCATTAGTTATTATGAACAAACAATGAAAAATACAGCATTTGATCTTGAATAATGTTAATTTCCATGATTTTTTTTATTTATTTTTTTACAGGAAAGTATATAGTATACTGTATGTTACCATTACTTAATGCAATATGAACTAACATGAGAAAAAGTATTTTAAGTTAAAATAACATTAACCAGGATTAATAAATGCTATAAAAATATAGTTAATTTTTAGTTAATGATACCTAATGCTTTTGCTGATGTAAATTAACAGAACTTTATTGCAAAGTGTTCCCATTGTTTATGATAATGATCACAATAGACAATTTTTCTCCCCATGATTCATTAGCCTAAATGTAGACTGTTCATGATTACCAAGCATCCTAATGATAAAAGAGAGAGCAACTTGACATATTAGAATGGAATTCAACATATGCACAATTACAGGTGTGTATAACGTCATGGTTACTTGTGTAACCTCCGTTCCCTGATGGAAGGAACGAGACATTGTGTCGATATAGTGACACTAGGGGTCACTCTTGGGAGCCCGAGACACCTCTGGTCTTTGATAAAAGGCCAATGAAAATTGGCGAGTGGTATTTGCATGCCACTCCCCCGAACATAAGGGTACAAAAGGAGCTGGTATGCAACCACTCATTCAGGTTTTATGCTGAGGAGCCGAGACAAGGTCCGGCCATTTCAGCAGGTAGTTCAGCATTGTGGCAGGAGGGACACAACGTCTCGTTCCCTCCATCAGGGAACGGAGGTTACGCAAGTAACCATGACATTCCCTATCTGTCACTCACTCGACGCTGTGTCGATGTAGTGACACTAGGGGTCCCTATACAAAACGCTGCAACTGGCTGAACTGTGCTACGTGAACTGGCGGTGTGTGACGGGCAGACAACTGTGTGCCTCGTAGCCAGCGCACCAGGCCGACACATAACATCCCCCAACATAGTTATGAGTGTCGAACGGCCCTTTGGGGACAAGTCGACTACCCAAAAGATAGAGACAGGCTAGCCCAGTCGTGTCCTCTTTTCCCCTTCTTTTTTTCCACTCCCTACAAAAAAGGGGGATAATCCAACTGGGCCAACCAGGTCTAGTCAGGGGGTGTCCCTCCCAAGGGGAGGACACTGCGGAGACCACACCTCGCCCAGAGAGAGGGGGGATATTTAAGTGGAAAATACGTCACATGGTCTTGCCGATCATGTGGAGAAGTCTCATGGTAGGTCCTACCCAACAGGGGAGGAGTTACTACAAACATGGAGACTGTGGCAGAGGGGCCTCTGCCCAAGGAAGACGCAGTTTGCCAACAGGGAAACGAATTAACGGAAGATATACATCACATGGGGTTGCCTACAGGGAACCGCCACATGCGGAGCACCTACCCCAGAACAGGGCTTTTAGTTAGCACGTGTACTGGGCCAGCAGTGAGTCTCTCCGAAAACTCGACTGCCACAGGGCTTGGAGGAAGTCAACCAGGGAACATAGTTTGTGAACACTACTGGGAGTTAATGGCGCACATCTTCAGCTCAGAGGAGATGAAAGGCACTATGTGCAAGCGATACACCTGGTGGGCTATCCCAGGCTTATCCGCTTGTATTGCATGCCACCACCTGGGAAGAAACCGGTTCCACCCGGAGGTTGTAGAACCTCGCAAAGGTGTTGGGTGTTGCCCAGCCCGCTGCTCTACAAATGTCTGTTAGAGAGGCACCCCTGGCCAGGGCCCAGGAGGCTGCTACACCCCTGGTAGAATGGGCTTGTAGCCCTACCGGGAGCGGCACATCCTGAGCATGATATGCCATAGCTATGGCGTCAATGAGCCAGTGGGCGATCCTCTGCTTGCTTCCTTTCCGCTGTGCACCAAAGCAGACAAAGAGCTGCTCAGAGATCCTAAACCTCTGTGTGCGATCCAAATAGATGCGTAAAGCGCGCACCAGACACAGCAACGACAGGGCTGGGTCTGCCTCCTCCTGAGGCAGCACTCGCAGGTTCACCACCTGGTCCCTAAAAGGGGTCGTGGGAACCTTGGGCACATAGCCCGGTCGGGGTCTCAAGATCACGTGAGAGTAGCCCGGACCGATCTCCAGGCACATTTCGCTGACAGAGAACGCTTGCAGTCTCCTACCCTCTTGATGGAAGTGAGCGCAGTCAGGAGGGCAGTATTCAAGGAGAGTGCCTTAAGCTCAGCTGACTGCAAAGGCTCAAAGGGGGCTCTCTGTAGACCCTGAAGAACTACAGAGATGTCCCATGAGGGAACGAGGCATGGTCTGGAGGGGTTCAGCCTCCTGGCGCCACTCAGGAACCTGATGATCAGGTCGTGCTTACCTAAGGACTTACCGTCCACTGTGTCATGGTGTGCTGCTATAGTGGCATACACCTTCAAGGTGGAAGGGGACAGCCGCCCTTCCAACCTCTCCTGCAGGAAGGAAAGCACCGATCCGACTGTGCATCTCTGGGGGTCTTCCCGTAGGGAAGAACACCAGTTAGCAAACAGACGCCACTTAAAGGCATACAGGCACCTCGTAGAGGGGGCCCTAGCCTGAGTGATCTTGTCTAACACCGTGGGTGGTAGACTGCTTAGGTCTTTCGTGTCCCATCTAGGGGCCAGACATGGAGATTCCAGAGGTCTGGTCATAGGTGCCAGATAGTGCCCCATCCCTCAGAAAGAAGGTCCTTCCTCAGGGGAATTCGCTGGGGGGGGGGGGGGCTGTCACGAGGAGCGTGAGGTCAGAGAACCACGTCTGGGTGGGCCAGTAGGGTGCTACCAGGAAAACATGCTCCTCGTCCTCCCTGACCTTGCAAGTAGGCTCACTGGGGGAAACGCATATTTGCACAGTCCAGGGGGCCAGCTGTGTGCCATCATGTCTATTCTGAGAGATGCCTCGGATAGGGCTTACCAGAGCGGGCAGTGAGAGGATCTTGGGAGGCAAACAGGTCTCTCTGTGCCTTTCCGAATCGACTCCAGATCAGCTGGACCATCTGAGGGTGGAGTCTCCACTCTCCCCTGAGGGTAACCTGCCGTGACAGCGCGTCCGCTGCAGTGTTGAGGTCACCCGGGATGTGAGTGGCTCGCAGCAACTTGAGGTGCTGCTGACTCCAGAGGAGGAGACGGTGGGCGAGTTGTGACATACAACGAGAGCGCAGACTGCCTTGGCTGTTGACATATGCTACCGTTGCAGTGTTGTCTGTCCGTACTAACATGTGCTTACCCTGGATCAATGGTCGGAACCTCAGCAAGGCGAGCAGAATTGCCAGCAACTCGAGGCAGTTGATGTGCCAACACAGCCGCGGGCCTGTCCACAACGTGGCGGCTGCGTGCCCATTGCAAACAGTGCCCCAGCCCATCTTGGAGGCATCTGTCGTGACCATGACACACCTGGAGACCTGCTCTAGGGGAATGCCTGCCCGTAGAAATGTGAGGTCGGTCCAAGGGCATGACAGACAGAGGAAGAGGCCTATCCTCGTGACCCGTGGAGACTGTCACATCGGGGGCGGATATGTGCTACAGCTGGGCGCTCAGGGGTGGGGAGACCGCCGCCGGAGCGCCAAACCTGCCAAATAGAGTGGTAGATGGTGGTTGTGATGACGGCCGTGCATACCGGATATGTGACCCAGGGAACAAGGAAACCGCTCTTGCTGAACTCTTGGGTACTGCAGCAACTTGGGACGCAGCGCAATTAAATGCAAAGGTAACAAAAGATTCTCATCACTTTCGTGGGCTCCGAATAAGAGGTTGAACTCGTTGTGAGATGAGTCGGCAGACTCATCCGGAAGCCCGATCATGGCAGACGAGCGTGCTGGGGAATGGGAGGTCTGTGGGGGGATACCCGGCAGAGGTGGTCCCATTGGGGTCCCCAAATCGCCCCCAGTGCTATCCGCGCTGGCCTCATACCCGTGGGTAGAAGGACCGAGGCGGGGAGCCTCTGGGGTGGTTTGCTTTCTTACGAAGGTAAGCCGTGACCGCATTGTTGCCATGGACATGTTCTCGCAATGAGTACATGACCCATCCACGAACGCTTTCTCCACGTAAGCAGTGCCCAGACACGAAAGACAGTGATCGTGACCGTCAGAAGGCAAGAGAAAATGAGCACAACCAGGAATAACACACAAAGTAAAGGCATCTTTAAAAAGACACGTCTTTAAAAAGACATTCTGTGTGTGCCGCTCTTTTAGAGATATATACTCTTTTAGAGAAATATACTTTTTTAGAGAAATATACTCTTTTATTTCTGCCGAAGCGCCCAAGGGCATTCTTTGCAGTGCACCAGTGCAGAGGAGGGAGAAGCTGCTAAAATGCGCCGTCAGATCCAGCAGAGGTGAATGAACAGTCGTGGGAATTCAGCTCAGTGAGCATGACCGTTCAGCTCCGAAGAGAAAATCTGAATGAGTGGTTGCATACCAGCTCCTTTTATACCCGTATGTTCGGGGGAGTGGCATGCAAATACCACTCGCCAATTTTCACTGGCCTTTTATCAAAGACCAGAGGTGTCTCGGGCTCCCAAGAGTGACCCCTAGTGTCACTACATCGACACAACATCGAGTGAGTGACAGATAGGGAACCGCTATTATAAAACGGATAGTTCCGATTACATTGCATATTCTGATTGGGTAAGCCATGTCTGCAGCCATTGTTAAATGACTATGAATGCACACCATATTAACACAACAAGTTATTACATAGCTTGGCAATGACAAACAGCCTCTACTAACATTATAAGATAATGGATTATATTATTTGTCAGAAAAAATTTTATTCTGATAATTATTAATAATAAATGTAACTGTTTATTGAACACTGGTGTCTTTTATTATATTGCTATTACCGCTGTTTTATAAAAGCAACAAACCAGTTGAGTTCATGTGTTACTGTGATTATACCATGGGTAAGAGGATTTTAGGCAGAGTAAATCACTGTAACAGAAGGATTCTTGTGGCTTATTGCTTTATTTTACGAGTTCGAACATTGCTCATCCATTGAGATGATTACACATTTAATGTGGCAACTTTATGCACTTTATTGTGCATTTTTTTTTTTACTCTTTTGTGTGTTTGTTGTATTCTATTTTTAGTATTTCGTAATATTATCCTATAGCTTGTGCGGTTGGGTAAGTGTGATTTAGTTGTTCCTCTTAGCTAGTTTCGACACTGACTGATAATGACTTCTTGGCTCCATCCCCAAGCGTCTACATAGCTCTCGCTCAATCCCTCTCCACTCTAACACTGCTCATCTGGAACCACAACCTCTCTCATCTTCAACCATCCCCAACCCCAACCCTCCAACCAATTAAGGTTCTCTGTGTAACAGACCCACAGGAGCACGAGATGAAGAGGCATACACAAAGACTAGCCACACCCAAACATAGAGACACACATAAACACACATACCAATGCAAGCCCAGAAATACGAGTGCACAAACATGCATGTTCACACAGCCCGTGAAGCAACCCACACATACGGCCATGCAACAGATACTCCAAAGCAGTAAAAAAAGAGAAACAAATTCACTGTAAGCATCAAACAGCATGGAGCACATTCACATGAGTGAGAAAAGATTAAATGCTGGGGGACTGAACACTAAAAATATACTAATGCCTTTGTAACTAACCTACTCTGCTCCATTGTGCACCAGCAAGGACCACATTACAAGTGCTGTCATTCTAAAAAGGATAGCAATCAAAAAAATTCTGAACATGGTGTTGCCATAGCAGAGTGTATTTCTGTCTTGTGATGGCAGAGAGGATCAGAGTGAATGTTTCAGCTCTAGCATTTTTAATATGGTCACAATCGCTCTGCCCTGCCTCTATAGAGACAGACTACAAAGATACAGCAATGTATGGGTGTAACAGAAGGGAGAGGAGAGAGTTGCTTTTGTTGGCTCAGATAGCAGCAAAATAACAGAGATAATTGGATAAAAGCGAGTTTTGGTATGGGTTACCGTATCTAATCTGTCCAGGATTGCTAGTGTGTGACGGAGGCGTGGGATGTTCCCCAAAGCCCTTTTCTGTGAGATAGAGGCACTCTAATTCACTGTACTGTGAACTCTCCACAGCTTGCTCGACAAGAATGTGTGACATTTGAAGAGAGAGTGAGAATCTGAAGGGAAAAAAGGAAGGGAAGAGGCCAGCACTCTTTTAATTGGTACTTTATCTACTCTGTAGTGCAATAGTACTGTTAAGATTGAATCATAGATTCACTGTAAAAAATTAAATTAAAATAAAACCAAAAAAAAAAACACTTAAAAAAACACTGAAATGCTTGGCAGCGCAGGGTGCACGGAAATAATGGTCGAAGACCATGAACTGAAGTAACGTTTAGACTGCAACATGAAAAAGGTATTTCGACCATACACTACAATAACATGTTTAAATTATAATTTGAAGTGACATGTTTTGTCTGTACATTTAAGAAACATGTAGACCATTAAGTCAAATAACATGTTTTGACTGTAAATTGAAATAACATGTGTAGACTAATTATTCAAAAAATAGGATTTGACTGTAAATGTAAATTACATGTATAGATCATTAATTAAAATAATGTTTCCACCCTAAATTGAAATAATGTTTAGCTTGTAAAAACAATTTGCAAAGACTGTGAATCTAATGTAGATACATATTTGTGATTATGCCTTCTAACTGTAATTTTACATTGAACACAGATCTATTTCTGTGATGTTTTAATGTTAATTTACAGTGAATCATGTAACTACAAGTAAATGTCAAAAACTGTCACCAAAAATGAGAATTTTTTTCAATTACAGCCAAAAAGTAGTTTTTGCCATATTTTATATTTACAATTGATTAAATAAAGTTGACACTGTAAATAACGTAAAGCTGAAAAAGCAAAAAAAAAAAAAAAACAACAACAACATTTGTACATTGTTTAAAGCCATCACTATTTTCTAACACTCAGTAAAATATGAAATAATTCTCAGCAGCCAAGTCATATTATATGAATAAAACATGGCTTGATACCAATATGTGTTATACACCTATATAAAAATCTATTATTTAAAACATTTTAAATGATAACAAATATTTCAATTATTTTTCAAAGAAAAAAAAGAAAAGAAACAAAGATATACAAAAGTATATATCCTTCTAGACAATTTGAAAGATATTAAGTACATTACAACATATTTCACGTACCCTACTCATCACACTTTACATAAACATTGTCCAAAAATACTTCAAAACTGAAGCAGATATTGCATGGGAATATAATTTGAAAGTTTAAAAAAAAAAAACAAAGTTAGATATTACAAAGACCAGGAGGCTAAAAATGTATATAGCTATGCCGCAACACAATGCTTGTACAAACCATAATAAAGAAAGGCTATCACATCCTATAAATATTTGTATCAAATACAACATCCAGAAATTTAATCAGTGCATTGCAAAAACAAAGTCTTCTACACACTGAAGTTTGGAAAGCACAATGGTTAAAACTCCAACTCATTCTGCATCTTGGTCTTTTAAAAAAACATAAGAAATAAAAATGAGAGAGAGAGAGAGAGAGAGAGAGAGAGAGAGAGAGAGAGAGAATTGTTCAGCGTGACAAATGGTTCCTACTATATCACCTATCCATAAATTCATAATAATGTTTGCCTGTGTTATTTTAGTGTGTTCAATTTCTCTTTTAATCACCATTTCTTTAACCACATAAAATTTGTATTATGCATAGAAACTGTTATTTTGATTCCAAATTTTGTTTGAGATGGTCCTTTTCTCCAGCCAGTAGCTTTAGTGAGTATGGTGCGACCTCACCAACAGACAAGGTGCACTGAAACAGCTAAATACTAGACTATACTAAGTATTTAAATCCAGCAAAACTTGTTGATGGGACAATTTCATCTAAACCAAACCTACTATTTAGGCTTCTGTAACTCAAATGCAAATGCTCCTATTGTGGCCTATGATCTTGCCATTTACTCTGCATACTTTGAAAAAGAAGAAAACAGGTAAACCCTTAGCAGGAGAATCACACAGTTTATTGGCATGATACTGAAAATGGCCAATGCTGAAAACAGCCAAGCAGCTGAGAACTAGTGTCTTCTCTGAGTCATCACAGGTGATAGACCTACTGTATATGCAGGATGCCGTATGGCAGCTGAAAAAGCTGTCTGATATCTGGAAATAACAAAGGAAATGTTTCGCAGTGAAAAACTCATACATGAGGGAAAAAACACAAACTATTTATTATAAGGGAGTCAACAATATTAGAAGTACCACAAAATCGAACTTAGTAGACCAAAGTAGTGCAAAGCTACAGCAAAAATGAAAATTGCAGAGAGCAGCAGCAGCAGAATGAAGAGGCAAGTTTTGTTTTTAATCAATACTACGTCATTCTCCTTACCCAATTCTGAGATGTGGTGTTACCTCAAATGCGCTATGCACCTCTGCCGTAGCAACTCTCTGCACGTAATAGACAATCTTCATAAATGCGCTTTAAAGAGATCAATTGTATAGTGTAAATAAATAATAATAATAATAAAAAACATTATTAAAAAGATTCGTAAAGAATTGAAATTTGAAGTAAAAGTTAAACATGCTTACCCTTTTCACTTTTCCTTGAGAAAGAACTTTTTTTTTTTTTTTTTTTTTTTAACTACGTAAAACAGGTTAACACAATGAGGAGTGGCGTAATAGGGGCTGTTACAGATTGCCTGTGCAGTAAATGTAGGCAACCTACGTGCCATAGACCTCGTTCTGAATTTGGAGAGGATTTATTCTTATAAATAGGCTACACAAATATTCCTGGGTAATTAAATTACACATCTCTACGATCTGTAGCTTGTTGTTGTCCCTCAGTTTGACTGGAAAGCATTTAATCACTTTCCAGTGATATGGACGCTGCCATCTTTGATATATTCTTTAGTCACTGTCACTAGTTACAGGTGATCTCTACTCTTCATTAACAATACACAAAATTTGTACAAACTACATTGTACTGTCAGCATTCACAATTACAATTTACCATGATTTAAAACTATTTGCTTGCGCCTTGATTCTTTAATTGACACGCCCCCAACTCGGACACTCTGTGCTTTAAGAAAATCCCCAGTTTCCCATTGGTAAATACGACTTTGTGGTTGCGTTCATGTGCATTTAACTTGTAAATACTATCTTTCCGACATGACTTGAACGCGCCATTATCACAGTAAACGCGACACGGGTCCAATCAAGGCACGAGTTCATCTGTCAGATCTTAATTAACCAACAGTGGAGAGCGCAGCATTTGAGTCGCGCGCAGACCACAAAACTGACAGGAGCAGCTCCGGTGAAAGACAGTGTCTGGATCTAAATCCTTCAATTGACACACGTCATATCTCCGTCTCTGTGAGTTATCGGCACCACACATAAAAAAAACACGCAACACATACGAGACGCGCGCAGCGCACAGTGGCTCTCATTATATGACGTGACAGACAACTAGTTGACCAGTGTGGTTTAGTTCACGCAGCAGGGGTTCACCGAAAATGCGGTTGTGAGTCCTGAATATTTACGGGTGTGAATTTGGTTATAGAATGCGGTTGTCGCTCTTGTAAATAACTGAACTGTGTGTGAAGGTCACCATATTAAGCACTCAGATAGCACAGACAACCTTATTCTGCTGCTGTGTGAACGTGGCCATTAATGAGTAGTTACCTAACAAAAAAGTTAACTGTTATGTGGACATGTTATGGTGTTACCAGTGTTGGGTAGATTAGAGTAATCTGATTTTTGAATACAAATGGAATTATTTGATAAAATATTTTAAGTAATGAATAAATGATTGATTATGATATTTTGATCAAAACTATTGCCATAAATAAAAAAAGAGCAAGACAAAGATTTTATTTTTTTCAGTTCAGTTATTTTTCTGTTCCCTTTCCGGGTTTTCCTACTTCAGATTTTGCATGCTCTCCATGTTAAAGGCCTTGTTCAGACTGCCACTAAAAATCCGATTTTTTGCATATCCAGATTGTATCCAGATGAGTTTTTGATAGTCTGGACAGCAAAAAAACACATGAAATCTGAGTTTTCTGAATCTGATTCAAACCACATCGGGAGGTGGTTTCAAATGCAATTGAAATCTGATTTTTTCAGATGCGTCTCAGTCCGGACGCTCTGGCTGCTCAAATCGGATTTCAAATGGTCTTTTGTGTCACTCTTAATGTGGCACAATGATGACGTTAAAAATCGGTGACTGCAGCATGGAACATCACAAATTTTTACCAGTCTTCTCCGTCGCTGAGTTTTTCTTGTGCGACGGAGGAGTTCTGCACCGCGACTGGACAGGGCGCTTAGATGATGCACCTCCATTTTTCCCACATCTGTTTTGAAAGCATCGTCACGTGGGTACGCCTACATCGTTACCAAAGCAACCCATGCAGATAGGTTGGTTATGTCTGAGCGCGCAAATCTGATTTGACCACTTGCAATTTCAGTCTGCCTGAAAAGATCTGATTTGAGAAAAAATCAGATTCGCCTGCAGTCTGAACATAGCCAAAGTGAATTCAACCACAATGCACAGAAAAAATAAAAAAATAAATAAATACAACCTTGGATAGTGCAGTCGAGGTGTGCATGGTAAGTATTGTAAAATATCATTCTTTTTTATCCTTTTCTGTTATTTTATTCAAGTGACCTGTCATCCAACATCATCTGAAATATACATTTCAAACAGCTGGACATGGCTAATTAGCTAAGTTTTAAATTGTTGCCTAGTCAACTTGCAGTTTAGATCAGTAACCTTTCATGCAAGCAACTAGTATCAAGTCGTTGTAACAGACATAATGAGTGTTAAATACATAACTGCCTAGTTATCTTTTTCACTTTTTTATCTTTTATTTTTTTTTTATCTTTTAGCACTTGCTTTCACAAACATTAAGGAAGCGTGCTCGTTTGAATGGACGAAGGATTTCATTTCAGGTGTGTTACCATCAACCAAATGAATGTATCTGTGCAAATTTTGTGATTGCTCCCTTAAGACAGTAAAGGGATATGCTGATTATCAGATCTTACACAAACATGAGGCAAATGTTCAATATCCATGCTGTTTCACAGACTGCAAGCTTAAATTTACAAAATACAATGCCCTCAAAGCACATGTTTATCACCATCACAAAGCACCATGTACTCATTCGGATGATTCAAAAGGCTCATTTGTTTGTAACAGTGCAAATTGTCAGGCAAAATATACAGAGATGAATGAACTCCTTGCTCATCTCAGGTCCCATTTATCAAAGGGAGAGGTAGTATGTTGTCCATTTGAAAAATGTGAGGTTAAGTTTTTAGGTTAAGATCAAGCTTTACTGCTCATTTATCGAGGAAGCACAAGAATTCAACATCTGCACAATTAAAGGCAACTTTTTCCAAAAAACCTTCAGTCTCAATTGCATCTAAAGATGCTGAGGAAGAAGGTGAAAATGAATTTGCAGACACGCTGACTGAAACTAGCACACAGTCTTTGTACATGAAAAATCTGTGCATGTTTTACATGCAACTTCAAGCCAAATATCTGGTGCCCTCTTCAACCATTCAGATGATTGTGGAAGAGATCAATGGTTTAAATGATATTTGTCATCAGTACACAAAGAGAACGTTCATAGACATACTTAAATCGAAAACAAACCTCTCAGAGTGTGATATTGATTCTGTTGTGCAGGCTTTGCAGGGTCATGATTTGCATTTGGCTTGTAGTGCTTTACTTTCAACTGATTACCAAAGAAGGCAGTATTATCAGAAAAACTTTTCCTATGTGCATCCACAAAGAATTTATCTTGGTCGTGATGAGAACAGAAAATACCATCATGCACAATATATTCCATTGAAGGACACTTTAAAAACCATGTTGAAGGACCAAGTGGGGTGGGAGCAATGTGCTAAGTCTCAGCATGTAGACTCTCCTAATGTGATATGTGACATTTGTGATGGATCAGTGTTCAAGTCCAATGACTTGTTTAAGGAGCCTGAGATGAGGATCCAACTTATCTTATATCAAGGTGCCTTTGAGATCGCGAACACACTTGGGTCAGCTAAAAAGAAGCACAAAATGGTTGGGGTGTATTTTACACTTGCCAACTTCGAGTCGTTTTACAGGTCATGCATTGACAACATTCAGTTGTCACTTTTGTGCTATGAGAGAGACTTAAGTTTTTTGGTCATACCAAGATTTTTTCAAAGCTTAAAAGTAAAGACTTGTCCACATACACTTCTCATTTGTGCAGTGATGCTGTGCAC
Organism: Myxocyprinus asiaticus; assembly: GCF_019703515.2. Lineage (NCBI taxonomy): Eukaryota > Metazoa > Chordata > Actinopteri > Cypriniformes > Catostomidae > Myxocyprinus > Myxocyprinus asiaticus. The sequence goes on along the minus strand of NC_059354.1, from coordinate 18,934,514 downwards.
AGCGCTGTTGAGACAAGCATGATAACTGAACCAGACTCTGTTGCAACACAGGTGGAGTACAAGGGTACACACTACAGGAAAGGGAACTTTATTTGCCTTAAATGTGATGATGAGTCTTCTACTTTGCAGTTTGGACAGATAGAGCTCATTTTCATTAAAGACAATGAACATGTGACCTTCCTTGTGACACCTCACTCTTCATTGTATTTGTGTTATTATGAACTTCATGAGATTTTACCTGCAACAAAGGGAATGATTGGTGTAAATGCTGAAGAGTGTCTGGATTATTATCCCTTAAATGAATGTAGTTTTATGGGAGTAAAAGTCATTACTCTAGACCGAGTCATTACTTTCTAAAGTCTTTTTAAAGTCATTACTTTCTGAGACTGATAGAAGCCAGAAAACGAATTGCCAAATCCAAAGTAAGTTGCTGGAGGCAGAATGTACAGCTCTTTGACAGAGGTACAGGTCTTAATCAAATGAGCATTTCTGCATACATGTGTATACAACATACTTTCACTTGAATTGACAGAAATGTAATTTTAGTCTTTGTACATAGCACCCCAGTCTTTTTTCATGTTTTATTGTGTAGGTTTGTGCAAAAAGGTTTCCATAGATATCCCATAGTATAGTATCAGTGCCAATTTTGTCATCATATTTATGGCATTTAGGTGTTGCTCCCACTCAGCAAAACAGTGCAAATGGTACGTCAGCTGAATACACCTCTGACGCATCAGTTTCATCTATTCCTGGATGCTCCATTTCACCGTCCAGCACTCCAAGTGGAAGATGTGAGTAAAAGGCTGATCAGACAATAAGCTAGCAACATCAATTTTGAATGCAGGATATGTAATTTGTGAATTATATTAATTCATATATAATGTCTTTAGAATTAAAGGGCAGTTTGTTCAGTGGAATAAGACATTTGAGAACCACTTCTGAGGTGGTGAGGAGGCGGTAGCCCAGAGAGTCAAAATGAGTTGTAAATAACCAAGTAATTTGCAAAGAAAGTAGGGTTTTTGAGAAAATTGAATGCATAGCAAGCCTCACAATCACAAGGGCTTGCAGCAGTAAAAGTGGAATGATTATTTCCTCTAACCTGTGGACATTGGTTTCTTATCTTCTAGGTGACACTAGCGGTGAAACCTTAGTAAATTACCACAACTGGCATTATGCCTTCTATGTTCCTTGGGGAGAAAATGTCAGCAAGTTTTATGAATAAGCTGAAAAATGGGGAAAGGCCGAGTTGCTCTGAGAGGAGAGAGTTGGTCCGTACTGTAGCTTCAGAGATCCTAGAAGTCAGTCAAACTCCTGTGAAGAAACATGTATCTGAAATAGCTCGAAAAATAATGATAACATACCCAAAGTCCTTCAAAGATGAGATTAACTCAGAAGTATTAACAAAGAAATGGAAATTGCTGTATGGTTGTATAAATTCTGAGCCAAAACTGCCAGCAGGAGAAATGTCTGAATTGCAGCAGAAAAAAAAAAAGAAATTTTTTTTTTTAAAAAAATGTATCAGAATAAGGAAACCGATGTAAAGAAAATCTACAACTTGATGACTGTTACTTACACCTCCCAGAGAAACGACATCCAATCTGGAAAAGAAACAAAAGATCTTCTTGATGAGTGGCCGTATCTTTTTCAGGTAGCAGGAATTAAGTCACACTTCAAAGAGCTCACAGGCATTGGCATCAACAACAGCTTTGAAGAAGCTACTACCAGCAAGTTTAGAAGAATAATGGAGTACTTTCAGTTTCACTGCACAGAAAGATCAAGTAGAGCAGGGAGACTCCTAACCAAAATCAGAGCTGGAGGGGATCATATTTGTGGGGCAGTGCTGATGTTGCTTGCCCACTTTAAAAATGACCAAGAAATGATGCTTGTGATGGTAGAAGACACTTGCATTGCAAGAGAAATATGCCCAGCACAGCTTCCGTCGACACCTTGTATAGTAATGTGTGGTGGGTACCACTGAATTATGTATGCTTACAAATTTCCATGTGACTTTTTAATCTGAAATCCTGCACCACAGTAATTACTGATTGTGGTTAACTTAATCTTAAATCTGCAGAATTCACATGCTTGATTTACATTCACATTGCTTGCTTGCTTTTGTGTTTGTTCAAAGGAGAGAACCCATTGACAGCCAGTTTGTACATGGTAGCAGTGGACCAGATTGTTGCGAATGACCATCTCTCCAGTTTTACTGAGGCCCTGCATTTTATGTTCTCCCTCTACTATATATTGAACATCAGTTACCCTGTAGAACTGGCAGCCATGCTAGAATTCTTGCAAAGGTAAATCATAGGCTGCATTGAGGCCACTAGGTCAGCAAAAGATTCACTGCTAGATTGCAGGTTATTGTTATTGCTCTTTTCTTCTTCTTCTTTTTTAATTTTATTTTTTTATTTATTTAGGTTCATCTTCAGGATAAACCCTGATAAAGGTTCCAAGGTGGAAAAAAAGAGTGTACTCTGTCAACCCAAAAGTACTGAGTCTGACATAAAACATTTCTGCATTTGACTGGGGAGAGTAACAGGTACAGTCCTTTAATTTAAGATTGGAGCTCTATGCCATCTCATTTACATGTCAGTAATAAGCTTTCTGTTTGTGTCTCCCCACAGACAACACAAATCAGACGACGTCATTTTCTCAGGAACAACAGGAGAACATTTTTGCACTTCATTGTATGACTTTATTCCATATAAATAATTTTTTTCCAATGACGTGTTCAGGATCATCTCCATCCATTCCATATGTCTGATGGAGAGAAAATGGAAAATGTGTGAAAAATGTTTCAGTTGCTTATGTAGTTTCAGTTGCTTATTAAATTGTAACATGCAAACCTATTTTGGTTGTATGTGTGTTTGGCACACGCACACACACACACACACACACACACACACACACACACACAAAAAGTTTCAATTTTTCAGTGAACATAATTTATTACTTGTATTCAGGGGAAGAATGTATATATAAAAAAAATATTTTCCCCCATTTGTTTTATTGATCCTTTTAAACCATGTCTAACCATGACATAATTTTGCTTCTGACAATTGTATTCCTTTGTTTTATTAAAACTGATGCATATTTAAATGTGATGCAATGAAAGCTGCGTTTGAATACTTACTTCAACATCATAATTGAGTAAATTACTATTTGCAATTAAGTGGAGGCAGTTCTTGGATATTGTCTTGCTTTGTTAAAGTCCCCTTGTTGATTTGTTTAGAATTAACAAAATACAGATCCCCAAATGTAGTTAGACATTGCATAAAACCTATATAATTTAGTAGAAAGGCTGCTGTATAATTTTTGATGCATGACTTAAGGTCTGATAAGGTGAATACATCAACATGATCAATACTTTTCTGAAATGGAAAAAAATAAATGAAATAAACAATACAAAGTACTACATGTCTTATCCACCCTGGTTGATTATCTATGCTTTTCAAGAAGTAGAAGGCCCTATAGTATCATTTTCAAAACGGACACCTCTGTGTCCTGAAGCATGGCTTTTGCTGGGAAATATGACTTATTTGCATTGTTTTATATTTGAAGCCTGCTATATTGTTATAAAAATATCATGGACTTGATTAAAACAATGTTCATAATTTTATATTATATATTTTGTGTGTGTGTGTGTGTGTATATATATATATATATATATATATATATATATATATATATATATATATTATTTCTTTATTTTTCTTTTTAAACCATAATCTGATTTCATCTTTTGTTGGCATTGAACCAGTGAAAAACGTGCAACGGTGGGACAGAAAATGTAACACTAAATGGACAAAACATAAATACCAATAGAAATGTATTTCAAATATTGTAAATGCAATGAAAAGTACATTTTGTGTTTGATGATGTTATGATGAATACTAGACCACAAAAGCCTGATGTATGAAATTTGATTTAAAAAAAAAAAAAAAAAAAAAAAAAAAAAAAAAACACCATAATTTTTTTTGTCTAAAGGTTCAATAAATAGTTCTACTTCAAAATATTAGAATTTTTTGAATATTATTTATATGTCAGGCTTTTAAGGGACAAAGATCATACAAAAAGAGAAAAATTACCAGTACAAATGTGTTTTATATGGACATCTCTGCAAAAGTACAATTTTGTGGAAAATTACATTTAACTTTAAAATTGCAGTGTTTTTCATTAAGGTATTTAATCTGCTAAAATATTAGGAGGAATGTACATTTGTTGTAAATATCTCTAATGTAGAGGGATTTAACACTTTTATAGAAAACATAAAAATTCATGTTAGTCTACTGTATTTTCTCTGTGAAAATACATTTATTTATTTTTTGGACATCTTAGGTTAAAATTGCATGACATTTACCTTAATTTACGGATGTTTTTTATTTTTACGGACATTTCAGTTTAACATTACATTTTCCCACATGGAAATCATGACATTTACGTTTATTTAAAGGAAAATGCCTGTTTTTTTCAGTAACACATATAATCAGTTAAATAACTGGGATAATGTAAATTTGGTCTGAATGTATGCATTTTTATGGAATTTCACACTTCTAATATAAATATGAAATGAATGTTAAATTATACTGCATTTTCTCTGTAAAAATACTCCACTTCATGCACAGTGGGCATACTGAGATGCAGCTGAAATGAGATGATAAAGCACCACAACTGGACCACACACTGAGGGTGTACAGGGTGTACTGCGGTTAAGTCTATAGAAATCTGTCATCTCTTGTTGAGTCGACAGAGGGTCACATTTCAACATTCTTAATCCTCATTAATAAAGTAATGAGAAATTAATAAGTAAATAAGTGTGATGTATCTACTATATGTAGCAAGAGCTTATGGCCTGACCTCCATCGGTTGTCTAAGACCTGACACTAGAGTGCCAAAAAGGTGACCAGCACTAAGAATGAACAATTAACCAAACCAAACCCCATTTCTGTGAGCCATTTCTGCCATTAATTAATTAATGCCATTAAAATTACCTCAGAATTGCCTTAAATATGCCCCTAAACAAATATTCAAAGGAATAATAAAATATAAATTCTGACATTATTTTGTCATGTTGTCCGAAATCTGTATGACTTTCTTTTCAAGAAGCACAGTGTGCAGAATGACAGTCTCAGTCACCATTCACTTTCACTGAATCTTTTTTTGTATACATTGAAAGTGAATGGTGACTGAGGCTAGCATTCTGCCTAATACTGACCATTTGGCTTCCATATGGGTTTGGAACAACATGAGCAAATAATGACAGAATTTTCATTTATGGTTAAACTGTCCTTTTTTCTTTTTGATTTTCTCCCCTTTTCTCCCCAATTTGGGAATGCCCAATTCCCAATGCACTCTAAGTCCTCGTGGTGGCATAGTGACTCGCCTCAATCCGAGTGGCGGAGGACGAATCTCAGTTGCCTCCGCGTCTGAGATGGTCAGTCTGCACATCTTATCACGTAGCTTGTTGAGCGCGTTACCAGGGAGACGTAGCGCGCGTGGAGGCTTCACGCTATTCTCTGTGGCTCCACACACAACTCACAACGCCCCCCACCGAGAGCGAGAACCACACATTATAGTGACCATGAGGAGGTTACCCCATGTGACTCTACCCTCCCTAGCAACCGGGCCAATTTGGTTGCTTAGGAGACCTGGCTGGAGTCACTCAGCACGCCCTGGATTCGAACTCACGATTCCAGGGGTGGTAGTCAGCGTCAGTACTCGCTGAGCTACCCAGGCCCCCATAAACTGTCCTTTTAATTGTTCATAAAGTTGTGTGCAATTTCTGCACCACCAAACAGGATTGTTAAACAGCCACTGGTCGCACAAATTGATCGTCCTGCCCCAAACTCACACCACTACCCGATGTATCTAGATGTAGCAGGAACACATGACTTGACATCGGATTTCTAAGGTCTGACGCAAGTGTTCCGAAAAGGCGACCAGCAGTAAAGATGAACAATGGACGGAAGGTCAGGCAAGGTGATTTTTAATGGAAAGATAGCCCACACTGAGACAATATGCTAATCTGTTGCTAGTTGTGACAAAATAAATTCCCATCACAAAAGAAATCAATACTCATTGTATCCTCATCTTCCTGTTACACAGTCATTTGTCTTTTTAGCAGAGCCATGTCACTTCTTCTGGCCATCTGCAAATTGTTCACACTTATTCATTAACTCTTAAATTCCCAAGGTGTCTGCATGGCCTTTTACCTCTTACCAGTCCTGTTTAATCAGTAAATTGTGTCTTTTTCGCTCTGTACCAACACACAGAGGGAGAGGTGCTAGTATTGTGCCCATGAGAATCTATCAATCTGAAGAGGATTGCTTTCCCCCTCACGTATGACGAAGTATATAATACACATTATTTAGATACAGGACAGTGGAAGTGAAATGAAAGGAGTGAACTGATAGGTTGCAGACTCCTGGCTGGATCTTGGGAAAGCCATTTCTCTTCCATATCAGACCTTCAGCTGACACTAGCTGAACAACAGCTGCAGATATTGCACTCTGCAATTTTTTTCATTACATGTCTGATCGAGGTGTGGGTAACAAACAAGAAGCGCTCCAAGCATAGAGGACATTTCTGCTTCTGTGTGGATTTCTGCAGACCTCAGAATTGCATCAAATAGACTCCTAAATAAATATTTAATTGTCAACCAAATAGCTAAAACTGAAGTGTGTTATTTCTGTGCCACTACTTTCACCAAATATAATTACAAACTGCCACAGTGTATACAGTTTTAAGGGGAATCAACTTACAAATGGCTTACTTATTATAAGAGAAAAGAGAAAGTATTTTAACATTGAAACATATTTCAGCTTTAAGATGCTTTGGTATACTGTTGTTTTATACTGTTCTCTTGACAAACCCACCTTAGGTATTTTTAGCAAACTTCAGCATGCAGTAAGGTTGTTATTTAGTAGCCCTCTTAATCAGTCATCAGCTAAAGTGTCTTTCTCTCTTAAATGAGAGCACAAATGTCCCCAATTTCTGCAGAGAAAAATAACTGCGGTTGTAAATGTCACAAGACCCAAAATCAACATTAATAGGCGCTTTGATCAAAAATAGATCAAATGAATGACAGGTACAAACACGTTCTGCATTAATTAGCTGCGTTCACGGCTGTGGCTGAGTCGGGTTTACGCCTGGAGTCCGCAGAGCATCGGGGACAGATCCGATTGTCCCGATTCAATGGAACTGAAAGCTTTGATTAGCCTATGACATTAGAGAGGAGAAAGACATGAAGTTGGAGGCCACAATTCTGGCATATATCTGTCTGGGATCAGTAGAGTGAGAGAACTGTCTCTGAGCTGCTGTCTAGCACAGGTGTGATCATATCATGAAAAAGGAAGAAGGCTGACATAGAATCCATTTGACGGCAAAGAAAACAGATGATTTACCAACGGCAAAGGGCAGCAAGTCAATTATATGATTTGTAATCTAAAACAGAACACATTAAATGAATAGTTCAGCTAAAATGATAATTCCATTCTATTTACTCAAACCCAAATGACTTTCTTTCTGCGGAAGAAAACAAAAGGAGATGTTAGGCATATGATTGCCTCAGTCACCATTCACTTTTATTATATGAAAAAAAGAAAAGAAAGATTTTTTGTGAGGGTTAGGTTTAGGTGTAGGGTTAGGGTTATGGGATAGAATCTAGTTTGTACAGTATAAAATCATTATGTCTATGGAGAGTCCTCATAAGGATAGCCGCACCAACATGTGTGTGTGTGTGTGTGTGTGTGTGTGTGTAACCCTGTTGCTTGTGGGGACTGTTACTGTTATATAGTAAATCACTATGGATAAAAAAATCATCTGTTAAATGACAGCTTGCTATTTTCTTTCTCACAAAAAATATATCTGAACACAGACAATTCAACATTGCCTCTATGTAATTTCATATTTAGATAAGAGATGGACCTACATATGTAAACTTAATACAAACTCCCTTTTAATATTAAAATAGCAAACTAAACGTGTAAGTTTTATGTCACACAAAAAACACATATAGTGGAATTTCTGGAATGTCAAAATTTGATGCCCCTATGCAAACATATGCATTTAGGGTTAATATGAAGCTTTGATTTTTGTATTACCTTTAGTTGTTTTCATTCAGACTAAAATTTCAACCAGTTTGGTTCTAGGTGGATTTTGAAATTCAGTACATCACAGTCTCATAATCCCACAACCTGTTCAAGGGGCCCCTTTATTACCCCAGCTCTATTTTTATGTGTGTGAGTTTTAAGTCAGTTCATAGCCTCAATGCCTCTGTTTATTACTACTGCTCTTCAAAGATGAATTGCATTAGCGATGAGCATACTCAGCCCGATACAATAACCAAGCGCTCCCTGGCAGCTCTCAGAAACAGTTCTAACATTAGTACCACATCACATATGTCAAAGCCTCTGATTGGGGTAATCCAGAGCAGCAAATCAAATCAGCTTTTACAGGGGACGACTGTAAGTGCTAGCGAAACACTGACCACACATGAATTATTCAACACTGAGATATCAGGATTATAAATGTACACTGCAAATACACCTCTATGGCAGAGAGGATATGCTGTCTGAACCTCACAAACAGGGCCCTTATGTGCCCCTGAACCAGAAATAAATTTGGGCAATCGAAGGCCTTGTACACACTGCACAGCAAGATACTGAAAGATTGCATATCTCCATTAAATTGCAGGAACTTGTGTTCAGATTATTTTCGAGGCAAACCATCGAGGCTGGATAGTGAGCAACGTGAGGGCAAATAAAGCCCCACTTTGCTATGACAGCTGTAGTCATTGTGCCATTTCCAGTAAAGCAAAGACCATGGGAGCAGTGTGTTCAGGCAAACCAGCCAACATTTACAAAAGCATTGTACAAGCACAATAGCCAACACAAAGCAGAACACAATCCCAGAGGTTCAATTTTGGACTGCAATGAAGAGGTGAAATTCCCTTCAAAGCTTCCAAGTCAATCATTGTTTACTTAATAGTATTGATAAAAACAATGTTTTGCTTCCTTTTGTTTCATTCTTTTCCTCAAAAAAAAAAAAAAGAAAAAAAAAAGACCCTTTCTTTTTGCTAGGGTTCATTGTTGACTACTACAGCACGGAGAATCATGCCTCTGACAGGCAATAAAAAATCCCAATACATGTTCTCTCTGTCATGCATTACAAAAAAGCTTAATTAGTTCTCAAGCTCTTAAGATGCTCTGACTAATGAATTTCATTAAAGAAGAAAGTGGCCTGATGTGGACACAACTCTGACAGATGAGAGGAGGGGAGTGGGTGGAGAGGGAGGCGAGCTGCGTGGGTAATCTAACAAAGATACAGCTGCCAGCAAAGTCTTTATAAAACACACAAAGCTCTACTGTAAACCTACTCATTATGTAGACAATGACTGCTAACATACTATTGGGAATGTTCATTCGCCAACAGCCCAAGAGTACCAGTGGAAGGTCTTCTTTTAATGAGGTGGATGTGATAGTGTGGAATTTTGGGAGACCTGGTAGGAAACAGTTCTTCAGGGTCGCAGAAGTGTGGCACACCATGCGTCAGTGACCAGTGGGGCCAGTGTCCCGGGGCAAGCCTCAGACTGTCAAGGGCCACAAAAGCCTCGGGCAGCACGCAGAGAGACTGCAATGTGGAGGTGACGACTAGGGCCCCCAGGCCTCGATCCCCTTGGTGGATACCCCCCCCCCCCCACCAAAAAACCATTGGCCCTCATTTGGCTTATATTGTTCCAAACTAGTGTGATTGTCTTTGTTCTACATAGCACAAATAGAGATGTTAGGCAGAATGTTAGCCTTAGTCACCATTAACTTTCACTGCATCTATTTTCCATACAATGAAAGTGAATGGTGACTGAGGCTATCATTTTGCCTAACATCTCCTTTTGTGTTCCATGGAAGAAAAAAGTCATATGGGTTTGGAACAATATGAGTAAATGGTGTATATTTTTGGGTGAACTATTATTTTAAGGTGAAAGAAGCTGTATATACAGAAACATTGTCAAGAAGAAGGAACTGTGGCAATGCTGGAAAACTAAAAGGAGATGATGTTTTCACACAAGTGGAAACATTCTAATAAACAGGACGTGTGAAATTACATTTCCATCCTAAAGCCATCACCACACACACACACACACACACACACACACACACACACACACACACACACACACACACACATAAACCCCCACATGCAGAAATTGACACACACAAACATGTATACACACCCAGAAAACACACATACACACAGTGAGAACAGAACCTGCTCCATAAAGCTGTCTCTTTGATCAGTGCTGCTTTAATTTACAAAGCCAGCACCAACTCTATCTCTCCACGCTGACCATGCACATTCCCCGGGATCCTTCTACTGCCATTACTGCTGCTGTTGTTTCAAGCAGAGATTAAATGAGAGACCAGAGGAAGATAAATTCTGAGGATCTGCTGGGCTGCCAGACAAAAAAATCAATGCTTTTTCTATGGGATAATTCTAATGAAGGTACAGCAGAATTAACCTTACAAATCACTGGCAGGTTTAGAGCATTTGAAGCTATATGTGATCTTCAGAACCCCTCTTGTAAAGCTAAAGGAAGAACTAATTGAGGGTGTTTCGTAAAATAAATAAGCCTTTCACACTAATGTGTCAAGCAGGCACTTTTAAGACATACTATGTTTGTCAGTCAGATGTGCTGTTTACGTTAGGTGAATAACATATGTTGACGTGAGATGCAGAATTAATGGTTAGAGCTGAAATATGTGAGGGTTTGTTGTTGTCACCAGTCTTGGCTGGCACAGTTAGCATCTCACTCACAAATACAGCTCCTCAATCTTACTCCTCAGCTCTGAGATGCATCTATCTTCTGATTTAAAGCCCTGATCAGATACAGGAATGTGGAGTCTGCTTAATATTGACTACTGGCACAGGGCTGTCATCATTGTCTAAAAGAAGAGTACTCTGAATTGTAAAGAAAAGTTTAGAGTGAGTGAGATCATGAATGATGTCTAGGGTTCAGCAACTGACAGATACTGTATTTTGGTTAGAATACAATTTGATCACATACCTATAAATTATGGACATATTTAACAATATTGTAGAACAAAAATATGAACTGAATGTATGATTTTTAATGAGGTCCCTTGAAAGCAATGGATTTGGGTCAATTTGACTTCCTTTGAAAGTATAGCCGCAGTAAATGTTAGTTTTGCTTTGGCAATACCAGATGCTTACGTGCTAACAGATGCTTTGCTTTGCTAACAAACTGCTGCTTTTCAACAGAAAACACACTATCTGTTTTTGCTCTCTTCTAGTGCTGCTTATCGCTGTTGTTGATTCAAGTTGCTTTATTGTCTGACCACACCTCATACACTCCATCTCTTTTTTGGCTGAAATTTTACAGCTAGCTAGATCACTGGACAAATGTGAATGTCTTGTTTGATTGGAGTTTGACCTATGAACCCTGAGATTGCACGCAATATCAGGCTACTTTGAAATTGTCTCGCAGATAATATTAAATGTGACTATTTTGACAGAAAGCACTTTATTAGGCAATTGGATTTTAACATATTCTCTCTTACATACATATTTAGGTAACAGTTTACAGTAAGGTTCTATTCGTTAATATTAGTTAACAAAATAGTTAACATGAACCTTACAAAAAAAATTTCTGGCAAACTAGCCACAAATTTGCAGCAAATTTGCCACTCTTTATTTTCACATGCAAATGAGCTTGTGATTCACCGCAAATGTTTGACAGAAGTATGCAGCTCTTCATCGGTAGTGGTGAACCTGCAGCAAACCTTTGACAACAATGGACAATTTGCCGCAAGTTTGCCGCAAAGCACGTTTGCATGTGAAAATGATCAGATGATTCTGCGGCAAAAAATCTCCTGATTTTTGCAAGGGGAACTAATAATGAACAACAAGCAGTTATTAATCTTGGTTAATGCTCATTTCTACATATGCTAACAGAAGTTTATTTTTTTTATTTTTTTTATTTAAAACATGAGTTAAGATTAGTTAATGCATTATGAACTAAAATGAACAATATTTTATAGATTAACCACAAATAATACATGCTAAACAAAATCATTATCCACTGTTAGCTCATTATACAAAATGCAATAACTACAGAAATTACAAACAGAACCTTATTATAAAGTGTTGCCCATATGTTTTTGCTTTCAGTCATGAGAAGTTTTATCACAGAAACGTTTGTTTGTGTACACAAACGTTGATGAACACTTGTGTCATTAGAGAGGAGAGATTAGAAAGGTCATTCAGAGGTTGCTATGGGGACTGTCCTGCATGGCAGGAGGGAGAGGAGATTATGTGATGGTGCATGCATGATGTTCTTTGGTTAGGGGCGAGCAGGGAATCATGGGAGTCTGTGAAATATCATACAGTGCTGAGACCTGTGTCGGCTTTTCAGTGCCCCAAATCAGAGAAAACTTTCAACTGTGCCTGATGCAACGTTTCTCTGTACTTTTAGATATGCACATATTAAAACTTTCTCTCTTTGCCTGTCTTTGACTCAGCCTCTGTGGTGTGATAAAAAGGGCCTACACATATGATGTCGACAAAAGTGTTTCTTTTCACTCAGAGGCAATAGAGTTTATGCCTGAAACCTTGTCACAGCACTCTTATTTGGCTCTGTGTGTACATTTGTTTGTTAAACTTTCATTTCAACGTGCTTACTGCAAGGCAAGCTGTCTCGCACCAGGGCTCAGGGGCAGAACATCATGAAATTGCTGTAATAATGTTTATGTGCAATATATGAAGTGAACCACCATGGCTTTAAACACAAGACAGGCAACAACAATGTTTGAATCCTAAGGAATCTGCACGAAACCACAACGAGGATCATTTTGTTATCTGCTTGGGCATTTATTGCAGCTTTGAAACAGGGATTTAAATGTCAATAATCTCCATGGCTACCGCATGAAAGGCTGGTGGTTTTCTCCTCTCTGAAGTCCGGATCTTAGCCTTCTATGAGTGAGAAAATGTAATCAAAGAGAAGGGATGGACAACTATGAAACCAACAAGCGAATTGCAAATATTATTATATAATAATTTACTTTTTAGGTAGGTTTAATGAGTGCAAATAGGTCAAGTTTTTGAACAAAAACACTTTTTCTTTTTTTTTTTTTATGACAAAAACAGCCCAAATGGACTATCTGATTCACACAAAAATGAGAGTTGGCAAGAGTTTTCCAATATTCGCAAGCTACTATCTGATTGGCTGGCAATTTCTAGGACACAAAGTGATGAGTTTCATCAGTTCATCGGGAAACAAAGTCATGTTAACAACTTCAAAAGCAAGAGGCCTCATTCATGAAATACAAGCAGAATGATTTTCTGTGTAAATGTTTGTTAAACTATTCTTACATAAATTGTTGTATTGAACTGAGCATTACAATTCATACAGAAATTCAGTCTCCTTGTGTTTCATGAAAGAGGGTTTATGAGTGCTTCTGAGGAAGAACTAGTCATCAAATTTGCCAAAGTTAGCAAATTTCATGTCATTAGATCTGAAAACGTTATTAAAGGGTTTTATTTGAGGTAGTTGGTAGCAACTACATTTTAATCATAACTAATCAACTATATTTTAATTTGAGGGATGTCCATGAAATAATCGGTACAATGAAAATGATCTTCCTCTTTCACTTCTAAAACTCTATTTTAAGGAAGTTTTATTACATACCTATTATTATAAGTAAAGAGCCACAATCATGCATAAGCCTGTATGTGCAATAAATTTACATTTATATATAGAAAGAGAGATAATATAGGCTACGTAAATTATAAGTGGTTACAAAATAGTGATGGCGGAGTCTTCCAAAGTACCTGTGATTTGATTTGCACATTTTTGATTTAAAAATAAGAAATTCGTTGATAAGATAATAAATCTTCAGGAAAAAGACCTTTTATCTGTCCAAAAATCTCTCTAGTGTAAAATACATCTAAAAGCCAAACAGTAAAATCTAGACCATCATCAGCTGTTTCACCTTTTTGAACATTTAGATACTAACTAAAATTACTAGATACCAATACTGTCTGAAGCCTATTCAAAAAATAACACTGCCCAAATGCCACAACGGGTGTTCACTTTGGAGATGCCAGGGCTGAAATGTCAGTAGCATCTCATGATGTGACCATTACCTCTCTAAACACACAGTATAGCTCTGTCAATTAGCTCACATTCTGATCATTAGGAACTGCTCACTTGCAGAGTCAAGTCTCCAAGCAAACCCTGGCAAGAGATTCTAAATGTGTTAGGAACACAAACACATTGACATGCACAAATACACACAAGAAAAATGGGAAAACATATGGCACAAGTACACACTTAAGTTTGCACACACAAGCTGTAGTTCAATTAAATTATATGGACAGTATCAAGAAGATGATTTGTAATTTTAGCCTGTGAAAAATAGCCATGGCTTAATATTGTTATGGTGATTAGTTAGTTATGATTAATTCATTTCCTCCAGTTATTTTGAACACTTGAACACAAATCATTCATATTTCAAATGCAAGTGCTAGTGTCTGACCCTGATTCCGCCTCTTGGATCTAAATGATTGTAGATTAAGAGGCAGCTGGCAGGAGACTGCACAGGCGCCACCGCCCAAGCCTGATTCCATTTTGCCCAGAGACGAAGGTGACGACACTTGAATAATTAACAGCCGCAAATAGAGACTTCAAGCTCTGGTCTCTCTGGAGGAAAGGAAAAATATAACATTGTGTGACAGAAGCGTCACTCTTAGAAATACCTGCATACTTTTCAGGTATGAGGAGTTTAATCCAGTAATGTAATATTAGGGCAAAAGCAGGGAGTACAATATTGCTCAGAAAAGTATGTGTGCATGTTTAACTACACTCTTTCCTAAGAAAATATCTAAACAGTGTGACGCAACATCAATTTCTCCCACCTAAAATGTGGCTGAATAAAGTGAAATTATATTTGCCTCCTTCCGCATTAATAACAAATAATCATCTGAGACAACCTTTTAAGCCATCAGGTTTCAGTAGCACATTAGTGTGTCTTGAAGCCTGGTTGTGGATAAGGCGACAGGGGTGAAGAAATAAAATTTATCCAAAAATCAATGAAATCCAAATTACTGTAGGTTCTTGTGAGTGAAAGACTGAAGGAAATATATTCCTTTCAATGAAGAAGTGGAGGATGGAGTTGCTCTTCACATGCTGAGTTAATGTTAGCTGTAATGGGGCCCTCCATTCATTTAATTGGTCAGACTGTAGATGGCAGTGGGCGATTTATTTGATCATCTGCTATATTGACAAGTTATGGGTTGGTGATTGGAAAGATTAAAACGCATCACTAATTATTAAGACTATGGCTGGGTTTCCCCAAGCAGTAAGTAGAACGTTAGTAGCACTTAAGTAGTACTTAATCTCTAAGGCATGTTTCCCAAAAGCATCGTTATCTACTGTAAGTACTTCGTAAAAATGTTTGTAAATTAACAAGAGCTTTGTTCCTATCTTAAGTCCATTAAGTGCAACTTAAACATATCTTTCTGGCATCTTTCACAGTTTATCAAAAGACAATGGGACATTTCATAAATTGCATTAATATATTAATATATATATATATTAATATATTAGGATAAAAATAGGAAAATAACGATCTATTAGTATTTAGATAGGTCTATGAGTAGTTCAATACTGACGCCTGTCATTTTAATCCAGTTCTGTGTGCATTTGTTCAGTTTGCAGCCAAAATAACAAAACTTTAGATTACGTGAGAGCCCCTTATGTTTCACATTGCGTACATTCACGTTACATGCATTTATTGCGTCACTTTCATTAATCTCTATGATTGAGCGTCAATACATCTGATACCCCTTCTTACAAAAGCCATCATAATTTTGTTTTTTTTATATAAAATTCTGTATTCGTTTATACATTTTGGCACCTCGACAAGGTTACAAACAACATCCATGTTTGTTAGTATTCCCACATTATTTTAATGTTGAGAAGACTCCTGGACATACTGGCCAAAGTAATCAGCACCTTTGGACTGGTCAGCTCCCATAACAAGGCACTTAAGTTATTCTTTATAATGAATGATCTGCGTGCTGGTTTGGGAAACTGGTGTTACTCCATAAAATAATGAGCAAAGTTAGTTAAGATGATCGTAAAAGCTTAAGTTGCAACGTTATCAGGAAACCAAGCCTAATTAAAATTTCAGAAAAAGCTTATCTGTGTAGCATGATTATCAGCAATAACCTGCACTCTTTTATTGGTTTGATCAATCAATATTCACATATCAGCCTCCACCGGAAAATTCCCTCATAGACTGCCAGTAGCGTATTTTACTGTATCTCTGTTTCTTAAATTATATTTTGCTTAATTTTGTTTATTTATTTTTTTGCAGGGTAAAAATGCGTAAATATTATTTTGAATATTTTATGTGTTTTAGGGTCAAGTAGATTGTTTTGTCCTTCAGAAGCTGATGATAGAACACAACCAATAATTTGTGTCGCATCACAGTAGGCTTCAGTTAGGGTAAAGTGAATGTCCCCCCTAGACATTTAAAATGCCCCCCTATGTAATTCATCCTGGTGCCAACACTGTATCTAAACCTCCTTAAAACAATATCAATTTACTTGAAGCAAAATCGAATTTTAAGAGAATATATCGTGAATGACGTTTTTTATTTTTTTAACCAATTGGTACTTTTTTATGCACCAATTTAACAAAATACAGTGAGATTTATGCTTACAAAATAAATAAATAAATAAATGTGTTCAGAAATATATTCAGAGAAAACAAGTCTTAAAATTTCATGCAATTTTTCTTCTCAAGTAAATTTATCTCATTTTAAGGGTGTTTAGATGTTTTAACTGGATTTAACAAAATGTAATAAAATTATTTTATTGTAGTATTTGTGTGATTTAGAGAGAAAAGAAAAAGAGAGAACAAGAAGAGGCAGAGAGAGAGAGAGAGAGATGGGACGAGAGCAGAGAACAAGTTAATTGACTTTAGTCAAAGACAAAGCATGTAGTGTTCATCACTGCTGATAATATCACTGTTTGGTGAAGTATCTGAATACTAGAAAGAGAAAAAGAGGTAGGAGGTTCAATGAACACCAACACACTTAAAGGAATATTTCGCCCAAAAATGAAATTTCATGGTTTACTTACCCTTACAGTATGTCATTCCAAACCCATATATTGCTATCTTTTCTCGTGGATCACAACACGTTTTCCATACAACAACAGTTATAATGACTACCATGATAAAAGTAGTCCATGCAACTTGCATGTTATATTCCATGTCTTTCTGGAGCCATACGTTGTCAAATGAAATATGGCAACTATTGTGCATGTTTGACGTCATGATGCAACACTGAAAATTGACATGCTGCTTCCGAATATTCATGTATCCTGAAATCAACCCCATTTTGCAGAATATCTGACAAGCTCCATCCCCCATCAGACATTTTTGCATCAATTCAAATGTTTTCTCTTTTCCTTGTGGTGCTACTGATACTTCTGAGACATGGGATCTGGTCCTGTGGAACCCAGAAAGTAATTGTGTTCACATAAACAATGGTGATTATGATTTGGAGGTTATATCTTCACTTTAAAATTACATTTAATGTGTTTAGGACATCTCACCTCAATAACAGTAACATATTCGGCCACTGGAGGCAGTGGTTAAAATTTCGATAAGCACTGACTGATTTCAGCAGCACAACTTTCGACCTCCTTTCGCCGAATTCACTGTGTAATAATTTTGCATGATGTTTGGTCATGACACACATAAGAACCAATAGTGTTGGACATGACATTAAATCTGATGCATTTTTGTCCATCTTTTTGTCACAAAATGCTATTTTATGGCTTTAGAATACTTTGGGTATAGCACATGAGTAGTATGTCCGACATGAGTGTGAGTAAGTAAGGGCAGAGTTCTTTTTGAATGAACTTTTCCTTTAACTCAGAGTTCATCATAAATACTGTGTTCACCTTAAGGGCTCCTCACGGTTTCTCTCTGCAACTCTCTCCCTGCATCTCCATCTGTGCTCAGTCACAAACACACCCTGATCGTCTTACCCTCCCCACACTTGCTGCTGAAGAAAGTGGCTCTGGTAAAGCGGGAGGTGGGCAGCAGTAGAGCTTAATGAGCTAAGGGCCTGGCGCTGTGTTACTCAGTGTTTACACGCTTGCTCAGTCTGTGGCATATTTTTTTCTTTGAAAAGGAGGGAAAAAAGCGCCTCACTTCTATCAAGCATCCAATCAAGTAAGACGAGGCAGATGGGAAGCTCTGCATTATAATATCACTCAAAGGAATGGGGAACATTAAAAGGCTCTCAGCCATCATATTGCAGTGAGTGGCTATGAGCAACGATGGGGACTCGTTCAGTTACAGGCACAACCATAGGGCTCTCTCTCCAATGCTTTACCTGTACTTTCATGTACATAATGCCTTTACTTTGCCACACATTCCAGTCTGCCTCTGTATTATTTAGCATAAACACAAAAGAATAGTGTCTGCCTTTGGAGAGTGTTAAGTGTCACAGGCTTTCAGGGTCAGAGTGGATTTGTCACAAGCCCCTGTATGGAAAGAAACGTCCCTCAGGAGGAAGAAGCGCTGTATGGAAGCACCTCTAACTGCCCTTCAGTTGTGCAAGGCCAGGGCTCAGGGCCGGGGCGATATTTTTACTTCACTGCTTACGAGTGCAAAATCTTCCCAGTACATAGAAAATGATGGGCAAAGTTCAAGTGATTATACAGAAATGGGCAGTACAAAGCAGAAGATCGGTCTCACTGAGTTTAGATGTTTTTCTGCATTGAAACAGCAGGTAAATTGTAGATCCTCTGTTTCTTGGCCAGTTTGGCTTAAATATTTATGAGAGTAAGAAGACAACAATGGGTTGACAGCATAAGACCGCTGCAAATATTTCATCTCCGAATGTCAGGTTAGCCGGATACAGGAAGGAGAAAGGGTTTAGCTGCCGTGTTACTGTGTAATTGTGCTATTATACCTCAGCAGAGAGCCTTCAGTGAAACCCCGCTGTGCCTTTGTGCCTTCTAAGTACACAGTTTATTCAATAGAGTATTTTCTGTGAATCAGTGTGAAAATGGGTTCACCGTCAGGAGAGAACATGGGATTAGCACTTTCATAAGGCCCCTGAAATCTGCACTGTGCCTCTTTTGTACAAAAATGAGGAGAACAACACAACCAGTGAATACCTCCAAAACACACACACTTATAAAGAAACAAACACTGTGACTGCGGGGTTTGGCAAGAATGATTCCATTGTTATAAAGTTAACAGCGCTAAGAAATGAAATAGATGCAGCCTTAGAAGCAAAACGCCACGTTCAGAGTATTTAAATGAACCTGGCGTTTATGAGTAACAGAAGGCCATGAATGGAGTGAATTTTAATCAGCTAAGTGTGCGTGTGTGTATGCGTGCCACACATTTGTCTCAGGCGAGCGTAAAGTTAACTACATCTGTCTGCATTCAGCAGTGATGACAAGCCCTGGGTTCTCCCCATCTGTAAATAATGCATGCTGCATGGTGTGATATCTAAACGCTTGATTCTCCCCTTAACACCTCAATGGAAGCTGCATGGTAAAATGCAACGAAAGGTTGCAGAGTCTTATCGTATGCGCCACTACATTAATTACCTGACAGCAGAGCTCTGGTCACTGCTAAAGCTGTATTTCTGCTGTAATTCTCAATTAGGAAGGAATTCAGAGCAGCACGTCAGCACACACACTCACACATTGTTCCCTCACAATGCAAATTGTAGGGCAAGCTTTCCCAGCAGGAAAAGACAAAGGATAAGAGGAACATAATAACATTTTGCCATTTTTTTCTCCCTCTTCTCCCCCTGTTTTTGTCTCATTCTTTTGCTGTGTGTGTGATTAGTCTAGGCTTGAGTCTATTGCTTCCTCAGCTCTGTACAAAAAGGCAAGGGTGATTAAGGCTTTACGGACGGTGCATGATAAACTATGTTTACTTTGGATGATGGCATGGTGATGGCAGGCCACATGACCATGCTCAGTGGAGTCAAATGGGCAAAAAAGAGAATACAGGTACATGGTACCAAAAGTCAATTTTACACCAAAAAAAAAAAAAAAAAAAAAAAAAAAATATGATCAGAAAGATTGAGAAATAATGTGGCACAATACAACTTATGGAAATAATTGTCCCAAAATAGTTTTTAAAGGGATAGTTCACCCAAAAATGAAAATTATCTTGTCATTTACTCACCCTGGAGTGAGTAAACACTCAAACGCTGGAGTTTCTTTATGTGAGTCTTGGAGCTACAAAGGTCTGATCACCATTCACTTGCATTGTATGGACTTAGAGTGGAGATATTCTTCTAAAAATTTTAATTTGAGTTCAGCATATGGAAGAAAGTCATACACATTTGGGATGGCATGAGGGTGAGTAAATGATGAGAGGATTTAAATTTTTGGGTGAACTATCCCTTTAAGTTTTTCAGTCCTTGTGAAAAATGTGTCCACTTACCTAATAAAGTTATATTCTGTTCATTATAATAAGTGTCAACCTCTTCAATTCAGCAGATAAAAAAAAATAAATAAAAAAATACTACTATATACTGTAGTACTACATATATTTACAGAGCATCAGTAGACATGTTGAATTTAAAGAGCATGCACAAGAGGAAACAAACATTACAAAACTCGACACAACTTTTCAGCAAAGCTGATTTTGTTGACATTAAAGTGATATACTGTAGTGTTCCTGTAGCTCAACTGGTAGAACATGGTGCTACAAATATGTATTTCTGTTTGAGCCCACAGTAATATTGTCACCACAACTAAAGCTTACTTCTTTACAGAACTCTTAAAAAGCCAACTAGAAATTTTAGATGCAAACTTTTTTTTTTTAGTAAGAGAGACCTCAGTTTTTTCTTACAATGTATCAATGTCCAATGCACACAATTGTCTGTAACCCCAGTGCAATCAGCACAAAAGCTGACCAGCACACCAGCTGCTGCTAGAGCGCAAGGCATCTGCCATAAGGGGCATTGTGGCCTTGTATATATTCAGTGTAAGGACCCATTCAGAGCACAATGGCATCTGAAAGTGGCATCACTGAGTAGATACGGATGCTCACATCACAGTGCAGATTGGCTGACTTAGCAATGACTGTGAGGAAATCGATTCAAGCGTTGAAATAACCCTGCTGATATGCATATTTATGGAGGCTAAAGCAAGGGGGAAAATTCCACTCAGGTACTGGTGCTCACTCAGTGTCTGACTTTATAAGAGTCCACTGACGTGGCTCAGTTCCAACGTCCAATGGACATTACATTTAGCACACTACGACGGCATTTTTACTGCCTCATCTTACATGAACAAAACTAAAAAGACGGACAATAATAATGACATATGAGGCAAAATATGTGTGAAGTATTTTTAAAATGTTCTATTGATTTGTCATACAAGGAAAAGAGTCATCAAAAACTACACACAGTAAAAGGCAATATGCGATAACAAAAGTGAGTATAATTAGCACACTGCATAAAAAAATCCACATAGTGTTTACTTTTTGATTGTTTTTAACATACTCTGTTTCATGCAATTTTCTAATCTTTAATTTGACTTGATCGAAAATACTGTATACAGTGGGGTTTAAAAGTCTGAGTCCAGTCGGAGCTTTTATTTGACTATTCTAATTAAATAGAGTTTATTTTTTTTATACAAATGAGATTATCAGCATAACAATTTAAGTGAAATTTTTTTATCGAAACATTAACATGAATTTCAGAATTTCTTTGCATTTGCTATGTCCCCCTTTTGCTTTATGACAACATGAACTCGGGCTGGCATGGACTTCACAAGTTTTTTGCAAAACCTGCTGATCCATGTAATTCCAGCATGATCTAAGAATGTTCCAAAGAGCATTTTGTATACTTCAAAGGAAACCAGGAAATCTGACTTTTTATACAAAGGACTTAACAAGGTCAAATTGATTAGTGACCCAGAAATAGTATATGATCATTTTCTTCAATTTAACATCATTTTTATAAAATGTTTATAAAAAAGTTTATAAAAATCTTAAAACAGTTTGTTTATTTCCAGGATTGAATCCAAGATTTTCTATGTTGACTCATACTTTTCAATCCCACTGTATATTGCAGTGGTTCCTATTGATATTGTTTATTTCACTAACAGTTAGACAACTGGTTAAAGTAGAATCCCTATCAAGAAAGATCATCAAAGACCATCTTTACCCCACAATTTGTCTTGTTTTGTTTTTCTCTCTCTCTCCCAACATTATCAACAGGTGAACTCTTTCGTTTGAACCAAGCCCTCTGATGTGTGGAGGAAGCCGAGAGAGACTGAGAGAAAGTATCTTTAATTACAGAGATGGATTTTACTGAGTGGCTCTCTATTTCATACAGCAAAAGTCCACTGTAGCATAAGAGTGACTATGGCAGCACTCACACTTTCTCAGTAGTACCGTTATTATAAAAGCATCACCTCTCTTCTTTCCTCTGCGTCTGAGCCACGCTGAACAAATGTTCTACAGCACAAAGCTTTTCTTCTAGACTAAAATATCACTGCACCAGGAAACAGAGCCAGATGGCACTGCACCAGCGCTGAGATAAGCACAGCTTTCTTTCCTGCCTTTCATGCCCATACAACTCAGTGTGCATGCTTGTGTGTGCATGAGTGTATAATTTACAGCTGCTTTATGCAGCAGAGAGAGTAATGAGTGAAATGTACTATGTTCCAGAGCAGTGGCAGTGATGCACACATGCACACAGATAGTGCTCCTCTGCAATTCTACATGCAATGACACTAGGTTCTCACTGCGATGGAGTAGGAGATGTGCCAAGTCTAATAATTGTGCTGAGACTGAGCAGAGGACTGGCACCGAAAGCTCGTTCTACGTTTCCTCCATGCTTGAAAAACAATCTGTTGCTGCATTCACAGTTATGCCACCCAAACGTTCCCTCAGCATTAGCCTTTCAGCTGGAGGCAGGAGGCAGATGAGCAGCATTGGCGCTTGATCCCGAGCCAAGAGCTTCAATATTTAATCTCCAATCACTTTTGATTCTTTTTAGAGGAGGAGACTGCTGTCAAGAAAGCTCTGTTTCCCCAACTGACAAAGATGACAAGAACAGGCTTGAGAGGGAGGCAGTGAAAGGGAGTATGAAATTTCACTTCAAAATGTAAGCTTTGAAAGATGCTTCCTTTCAGGAACTGAGTGCTTTAATTAAATGACTCTGCACCGCTGCATCATTCATCGTATTACTTTGTATTTATAATCCATCTTAACTCTTCAACAAAAAACAAAAAAAGAAAAAAAAAAAAAGAAAAAAAATCTTCAGGCTGCTCTTAGAGTAATTATGAAAAATAATATTTTACTAACCCTGATTTTGTTTAAAAATTCCCTTTTGTGGTGCCCTAGATTTTATAGGAGAGTTTGTGGAGAAATAGAGGCAGTTTGTTGCAGTTGCAGAAAGAGGAGGATTATTTTGAGGGCAGTTAGACTAAATCCCAGGCCATGACTGTGCGTACAGATACATTTTATCCCCATCCATCTGTTTGGAATTTAGTTTTGGTCACTGATTACAACCGTATTTACTTTCTCCATCTGCAACTCTCCTCATATACAGGAAATGCAAAAAATTAATTAATTTCACCCTTTGCAACATACTTTTCAAGGTCACAAAATCAGGATTAGAAGTCCTTGGTCCACAATAGTATTGAGACATAATAATAATGTAATTAATTTGTTATTACTTGCGGAACGGCTTATAATTACCGATTGTTTTACTATATTGATTATTGATTACAGTATCATGCAATATGTGCATGAATGTAGCATTACCATAGTACAGAAAACTTTTTAGAGGCCATTTACTGTTCTGAATTTGGGCTTCAAAACACTGATGGAAACATTGAAAACATTCCAAACCACATTACGAAATACACATTCATAAGGGAGATGTGGTATTTACCAAGTTTTTGTTGCCGTTCTTGCAGAGGGGACCTCGGAAAACTCCCTTGATGTTTCGAAAGTGTCCATTGCTGAGGTGCGTGGAGCTGATGACAATGTAGTAACACGCCATGGGGGACCCGAAGCTTCCAAGCTTCCATGCATGGAGTGCACAGAAGCACGGGAAGAAGCATGCACACAGAGTCCAGACAAGAGACAGCAAAACAAGTCCACACAACAAGCCTTTTCTTTTGTTTGCTTACTCTATGTCTCAGTCTAGAAGAAAGACATGAGCTCACTATCCTTCAGTCTGGAATAGAGCGAGCATGTTCCCTCATCCTTTTGGATCCTCAAACATCAGTGAGCATCATTTCTGCTCAGTCTGTTACAGTCACTTTGGGTTTTTCTCTCTTCTTTTAGTAGCCTCCAGCAATGTGTTATCACACTCTCGTCTGTGCAGCAGCAGCAAGAGAAACGAATGGTAAGAAAGAGCTGCTCACACGTTGTTTCCTCTCTCTCAGTCTCGGCTCTCTGCGCTGGGATGAAGTGTGTCTGGGCTGAGTCTCCTCAGTGCGGAAGTGATATGCGCTAGTGAGAGAGCTGTGCTGGGTCTGGCGAAGGGAAGCATGGTGTTATAGTGCGTTTGTTGCTGGTCCAATGAATGGGGCTAATGGAGAACAAACCCCTTTTCAGATAGCGAGGACTGGGATGAGAATTGCATCTGTCACACGCTGCTCATCCAGATCCACTGAGTCAGCCTCTGCTCCCCAGCCAACCAGGATTCAGCATCTTTTTCCTCTCACACACCCCCTCTCTCTCCCTCATTAGTCTCTCTCTTTCTCTCGTGAGCGTGTTCTTTCTCAGTAAGGAGCTGAGGCAGCAGTCAGGAGCAGGTAAAGGAAGGCTGAGACGCTCTGAGAGATGCTTCTGTATGTGCTACATCCACTCTCATCCATATTTTATCAGGTTAATCTGTGTGAAAGCAGCTATAAAAAGATTAATGTGTTCTTCAAACACAGATACCTGGAAATCAAAAGTCTCAGGTGCTGCAATTTACAAGCATGGGACATCTCCTAGTGCGTAAATGCACTGTACAAATCCATAAAGCTATTGATAGAATCTTAATTTACATGCCAATATGATAGAATTGAAGATTCATGACTTCTTTATAAAGAAAATTACATTACAGATGCCAACTGAAGAGAGATCAAACAGTAATTTTGAACTCATCTTATTTGAATGAAGACTGGAAAACAAGCTTCAAAACAGGGCTTCGCTTGAGTACTGGGAATCCTGTGTCAGAGTTCTGTGGATGCGCTGCATGCCTATTTAAGGATTTCACTTACTGCAGCACTAAACAGTAAAGAAGAAAGTTAAAGAAAAAGAAAGAGCACTACAAGATCCTACAGAGCATGTGGCTGCATGAAACAAGCCAGAGAGAGAGAGTTCCCTTCCCATCCCCCAATTTTAGAAGAGCAATTTATGCCTTGTAACTAAGCAACGCAGTTTCTGAATCAATTCTAAATTACATACAGTAGGAGAGGCAGATGTAAGGGGCAAGACGTGTGGGTGCACACATGTAGAAGTGTGTACAAATGTGTCCTGCAATATAGTAAAAGACATTGTAACTGATAGATTTGCTAAAAAAAAACCTCCCAGGTTTGGGAGGGTTACTTTTGAAATGTATTCCACTACAGATTACATGCTGTAAAATGTAATTTATAACATATTTCGTTAGATTACTCAAGGTCAGTAACTTATTCTAAATACTTTGGATTACTTCTTCAGCACTGGTAGATTTTTTCACTTGTTTTGACTATAAAAACTCTGCCAGTACAGTAAGACAAAATACACATGTTAAAAATACATTCTCTGAAAAACCTAAATATCTTATGCAGTGTTGTTTCTAAAACAAGATCAATCTAATTGATCTTGTTTTAAGGATTTTTAGATATTTTTACAGGAAAACAATACAAAACGTATTATCAAGAATACGATTTGTGCCCTAATATCTTTACTAGAAAAAATAAATTATGATTTAACGTGAATTGTTTTTGATAATTATTTTTTGGTAACGTGCATGTAAAATGGCTAGAAATAGCATTTTAGCTTAGCGTAAAGCTGACAATTTACACAAGGTTTATTTCTATTTCTTCTGCTCCAAACTTACTTCAAACTTACTTCTCTGTCTGCTCGTATGAATGTAACACATCATAAGAAAGTGTTTCACAGCTGTTCAAATGCACTTTGGATCACATCATTTATATGTATAAATGTTTTCCATCTGAAAGGACTAAATATTAGATGAAGCAATTGACAATAAAATGCAAAGTAATCTCTTCAGTAATCAAAATATTTTTTAAATGTAACTGTATTCTAATTAGCAATGATTTAAATTGTAACTGTAGTGGAATACAGTTACTTATATTTTGTATTTTGAATACATAATCCTGTTACATGTATACTGTTTCTCCCCAACCCTGGTCATACGGGGACTATATTAATGAAAACTACAGCTACAGGAAGACGTCTTGGTATGTTTGAAACTGCAGCATAATTGAGCAGAGTGGAAGACAGGTATCTTGGAAAGCACAGCAACCAACTGCCAATTAAAATGAACCATCAGGGGGCTGATTTCAAATGGGAGAACAAATGCTGTTATTCGTTGTTTGAGCATTTGAAACTGCACTTTAAAATTATTATTTCATACAGGGGCAAGTTCAGGGTGCAAATTTTTTAAGGCCTGAACCCCCACAAAAGCAAGTAAAACTAAATGTTGGGAGAGTCTTAAAAGTACATGATTTTGAACATTTAAGTATATGTTTCAACAGGGTTTTCAAACATTTTAGTAAATAAACACTTGCAAACAGAAAAATGCATTCGCCTGAGGACTTAACCATAGCAACAGTACACTGCTTAACCGATTTTCGTTGGAATTTTAATAAAAAATAGACACTGTCATTATTTAACACTTAATGTTTTATTATTATTATTATTGATTTACATATAACAAATATATTACAAAAAAGCATTGTTTTGTCTAAAAATAAAATACTAATGCCACCAAAAGACCATGTGGGTTGTGTGAGATTAACCATAACAGACTGCACCAGTAAATTTCATATTATTCATATATATATATATATATATAAATACAATTTTCCCCTTTGCAAGTAACATGATCACATGGGGAGTCGGCAGGTTGCTTCCGAATGTTACAGTACCATAGCATCGGCCCCATAATGCCGAGTTACTGACAAGCACCATCTCCCATCAGACATTTCTGCATCAGTTCAGACATGTTTAACTTTTCCTGTGGTGTGACTGGAAGTGTGTTGCATCAGCAGCATGGAAGACCTGGATTCTCATCCCGTGTTGAAAACACACTCTAAAAAATGATGGGTTAAAAACAACCCAAATTGGGTTGTTTTTAACCCAACTGCTGTTTAACTATGGGACAGAACACATTTTGGGCTAATCCAACCCAGGTAGTTGGGTTGTTCATTTTAACCCAGCAAATGGGTTGTTTTTCAACCCAAAGTATGGTTTAATTTTTACAAAAACGCTGGGTTAATTTTATATTAAAAAATGGGTTAATATTTTCAGGGTTATTTTAATCCTTTCAAAATGTCAAATATACCACATTATAAACAAATATGTCAACATGGTATCTCCTTTATTCTTTTATTAATAAAAATGTTCAGTACATGTGCAATAATAATTACATTTTACCACAAAGATTCAAGAGCTTAGAATAAAACTAAATCACAAATTTCATTTATAAACAGTGCTAAAGCATTCAAAACAAACACAATTTTATTATTATGGTTTAAGTGTATACAGTTGAAAAACTATTTACAAGTTCAGGAAGCTGCCATTCAATTAACTTCTCCTGCACAAAGCACTCCATTCATGTATTATCAGACCACCTGAAACATAAAAACACAGAGCTTCATTACATCAAACAGTTATTTTTATTTATGATTTATTACCTTGTTTCTCCAAATAAATTCAACAATCTGTCCATGCTGAAAACCGCTGCCTCCACCTGAGGAGAATTCAAACAGCCCGCATGCGGCGTCAAGTAACTCAGCGCTGACTCGCTGAGTTGATTTGACCCAAGGAACTGGGCTGATGCGTCGGGTTTGGGGGAGGGGTGTATTGATTCAACTGTCAGTGAAAATGACCCAGCCATTAACCCAGCGGTTGGGTAACACAAAACTACCCAAAAACGACCCAACACTTAGAAAATAACCCAATTAAATGACCCAGAAGGCTCAACCCAGTGTTTGGGTAGAAAAAATAACCCAGCATTTTTAGAGTGCAGAAAGTAATCGTGTTTGCGTAATAAGTGACGATCACAATTCGTAGGTTTCATTTTCCCTCTAAGATTACATTTTTACTCCACTGAGGGTTAGGTTTAAGGTTGGGGTTTGGGGGTACAGTTAATAAAATATGCATTCCTCTTCACTATATTACATTTTTTTCAGCTAAAAATAACTCAGCATCCCTCTGTGAGCATTTCACCAGGGGGGCAGTGCTTTGAATTTTGGTTATAACAGACCAAATTTAGGAAAAAAAATTCAACGTACTGTTTCTGAATTCACTGTGAGATTAGTCTGCTGTAAAACACTGTATAATTCGCACACTGGGTAAGTCTAAATGTCATTTAAAAGGAAACTGATCCAAAAGAATCTGAATTTGTCAGTATTTCTTAGGAACACCACCACACATCTTCTATTGAGAAAAGCACAGCAAATGGAGAAAAGCTATAGAGTAAGAGTTCAAAGGCTACTGTATCTAAAGCTTAAAAAATAAATGAATAAATGAATGAATAAATAAATAAATAAATTAAAGCTGATGTATGTAATTTCTGCACTACTAGCACAACCAAATGGAATTGCAAAAATAGACTTTGTTTTCAAAACAGCTTTCCGAATATGCCCCCATCTGCTGTTGGTCAAACAAAGTGATAGTCCTGCCCCCAGCTCATGCAATTGGTCGATTAAATGCCATTGTGTTTGTACAGATGGGTTGCTCAAAACAAACAGAAGATTATCATAGCGCCACAGAGACAAAGTTCTTACAGTTTAAAGAAAATTGATCTATGAATTGCTTACTTATAGTTGTCTCTGCATATTAAGATTGGACAGGAGAAAGTATTTTAACACAGAAAATGTTACATAAAAAATAAGAAAACAATGCATTATTCTATAATAATACACCAAAAGCAGACCTGCTATAAAGAACTGATTATTGATTAAATTCATATCTTTTATCGAGCATAAGGTAAACATTTAGCTTTGTATAAATTCAGCAATACCTGTGAATACCTGTAACAAAGAAAAATTTAAACTTTTCAGACCATTTGAAAACAATAGATTAGTTTGATATGGCCTAGAAATTGTTGAAACAAATCATCATTCATTATTTATCTAAATGCATTTATTGACCACTAAATCATTAGGTTTGTAATGAGAGTGGTGTAGATCATATCGCATGGGTGCACCTAAAGAAAACATCAAATGGATTTCCAATAAGAAGCATCTCTTCCCCTTAACCAGCCGGTAACTGCAACCGCAAGGAGACCATTACTCTTGAACTAATGGAAACAACATTGCATGAACCAATTTATCTTGCAGTAACACCTTCTATTCTGCTCAGAGGAATATTATTGAACAATAACCACGACAATAAGGAAGAAAGTTGTCTTTAGAACTGCTAAAGTTTCAGCTGACACCTGTCAGGCATGCTGTGAAATTTGAGAAGGAGCTGCCCACCAACATCTGCAATTAAAGACACTGCGCAACTAGTGAAGGAATTAGAAATATCTTGTGTGTGGGTGGTTCAGTACTTAATGAAAAACAAAGTTAATATATTCTGCAATCAGCAGACTTACAATGACTGTATCTTGTAGCAGGAAGTGTCTATTTATTATCAACAACCTGCAGTATAAAGTGCTACTATATATACAGTCACAGTCCAGAGTAATTTTTCTCCGTTACTCCCCAACAAAGACTCATGCTATGCTGACAAATCTTGTAACTACAGCGCTGTGTTCATGGTCTGATGATAAAGCGATGTTGTTGGGAAGGACAGGCTTTGTTCTTTATAATAATGGCATTCAGATCGGAACAATGAGGCGAAGGCACAAACACAAAATTAGCTTTGACTGATTGCTACCTGTGTGATCTCCTCAGCGCTGCCTCCCACCTAACATGCATGACATTTCATAAACTAGGAAATTACAAAACCCCATTATTCTTCTATAACCTGTAGTGATGCATGCAACAATTTACATTTCTCTAATGCGTTAGCACAGCAGTTCGACGAATTGTGAGCATGGTGATTAAAACAGTTTTGCCATCATTATTTGCCAGCATGACAGAAAACTTACAACCAAATTTATATTGTTAGGAGAACAAGATTCTAAAGTTATTGTAATAAACCATTTATTCATGTTTTAATACACAAATTATTATGTTATACCATAGAAAAAAGCCTAAATTGCGATCGTGTTTACAACATGCAGTGTGCAGAGTTTATGTAGAGTGTATGCAACTATGATAAAGTCTAAATATATTGATTTAGAGCTAAATCTGTAAAACTGTGGAGTATTTTCTCCCTCCGAATTGAACAGCAGCTATGGCATTTTGTTTCGCTACGGTAGCTTGTGTTGGCAAAGAGAGCAAAGTGAATCTAAAAGGATAACACACAGAGAGCTTTGTTAAACAAGGGAACGTTTTGGCAACAACCACACGGCTCCGACAGATTTAAAGCTCAGAGCTCAAGAGTACATATGGAGCAATGAGCCATCTGCTGCACTGGGAAAACTACTCAAAATTCACCCGGCTGACAGAAGAACAGACAATGTCAGAGGGTCTGACCAGCTAGAAGCTTCTGCCCCGCTTAATCTCAGACATATTTGCAGAGAGTCTCCTGGGGTGCTGAGGTAAAGATCTCAGTATAAGAGCAACAAAAAAAGCCTTCTAGCCACTTTCCGCCAAGGTGTTAGTCAAACTGAATTGTCCAATAATTGCCTAGAAGAGTGAAAAAAAATTTCAGCACATTTGGAAAGCAGAATCCATTTTATACAGTACAGCAGATAACGACTGAAGCTTTCCACTTGGTGTGCCATATGGACAATAGGCTGCGCCGTTCTGAACCGTAGCCTTCTCCCAAATTAATTAAATCATTCATTTGTAGCACAAGGGAACATTTGAAACTTGTTTAACTCATGTCAGAGTCTGCCGTATTAACGTTTATTTGAACAAGTCAGTCATGATGTCACCCTAATGCTATCATGCAAGTCTGACATAATGGCACATTGCAGCCAGTGAAACAACTTTGAGAGTGCCTTAATACAGCATGGGTATGGAAGCCCTGCTACAACTTTGATGAAACCCTAAGGAACAGAGTAAAAAAAATAAATGGGTTGGATGCCTCATACTGTATATCTGTATCAGTATTAAGATTAATGGAAATAACGAAGACAGAAGCTAAACTGAAAAGCAGCAAGACTAACTAATAAGGTAAATGGATAGCTCCACATCTAATGTGGAAGCATATTGGAAAATTGTCATTTCTAACCCAGTTTTACAGTCAGTGCGTAAATGGACTTCTGTGTTGCAGTTGCAGCTAAAATTCAATAACCCCACAGTAATCACTTTACCCTTTAGAAAATTATTGATCTGGACATAGTTGTCTGTGCTTCACTTGATATCAGAGTATGATATTCCTGTGGGTGCTAATCTAGCATCACTGAAGCTACTCTCGCATCACTTTTGAGCAGAAAAGTTGACGGGCTTCAGACACACGCAGTTTTTAAGCACAGCTTCCACGGCAACTACAAAGGTGGATACTAAAAATACTCAGCAGTGGCTGTCAAGTCATTTTTATTTGTATAGCGCTTTTCACAACACACATTGATTTAAAGCAGCTTTACAGAAAATCATGCTTTAACAGAAAATGAAACTGTAATATCTATAAAGTCTTAGAGTCATCATTGTGTAGTTTGATTAAATAAGATTGCAAATTGTGTATAAAAACAATTAAACAGTTAAATAATAATTGTATTTAGAACCCCAGTGAGCAAGCCGAAGGCGACTGTGGCAAGGAACACAAAACTCCATAAGATGTTGGTTAATGGAAAAACAAAACCTTGGGAGAAACCAGGCTCACTGTGGGGGCCAGTTCCCCTCTGGACAAACAGTATGAATATAATGCCAGTATTAGTTATTTGTGTGCAGTGCAAGTCATGGTTTAAAAGTTTGTAAACTAAGTGTTAAGGGCCAGTGTTTAAACAAATATTTTGTTTCAACTGTAAGATTAATGACTAATGTCTTTGAAGTCCATCCTGGATTAACTGCAGAAGTTCACATATATGCATTGTCCTTTGTTAGTTGGCTGATAAAGGCTTTTGTTGGCAATTAATTGATAGTATATGTATTCCATTTCAAGAGTGTAGTCCATCAATAAACAAAAGTGATGCAGGCAGAGATCAATGAGGTGCATCACAGTTTAACCGGCAGGTCATTTTGCTGAGGTTCAGTGGGGTCCATCCTAAATCCAAGGTTCAGGCAGTGGCATATGAATTATCCAATGTCTTATAATCTATAACCAACTCTGATTGTGAGAAATGTTTCTGGTTCCGACAGACCTAACTAAAGCAGCCTAATTGTGAGTTGATGGATAAATTAGGTGTATGCCTGGCTAAATAGATGAGTCTTTAGTCTAGACTTAAACTCAGTGAGTGTGTCTGCATCCCGAACAGTGTTAGGGAGACTATTCCATAGTTTAGGAGCCAAATAGGAAAAGGATCTACCTCCTTTTGTAGATTTTGATATTCTAGGAACTATTAACAGGCCAGAATTTTGTGATCATAATGAACGTGTTGGAATATAGCGTGGTAGAAGGTCACTTAAGTACTGTGGAGCTAGACCATTCAAAGCTTTGTATGTCATTAACAGAATTTTAAAATGAAGATAAAATTGGGCTAATATGATCATATATCTTGGTTCTAGTGAGCACTCTGGCAGCTGGAATCTGTTGAAGTTTATTTACTGAACTTGCAGGACATCCTCCCAGTAATGCATTACAATGATCTAGCCTTGAGGTCATGAATGCATTAATTAGTTTTTCGGCATCAGCAACAGAGAGCATGTATCGTAAATTAGCAATATTTCTGAGGTGGAAGAATGCTGTTCTACAAACATTGGAAATGTGATTTTCAAAGTATAGATTGGTATCAAATATAACACCTAAGTTCTTTGCTGTAGAAGACGACATAACAGTACATCCATCGAGAGTCAAATTATATTTTAGCGGCTTATTTTTAGAGGTTTTTGGTCCAATAATTAGTACCTCTGTTTTGTCGGAATTGAGTAGATGGAAATTTCTGGCCATCCAATCTTTGATTTCACTGACACACTCTGCTAATTTGGAGCATTGTGAAATTTTGTTGGGTTTAGAAGAAATATAAAAATGGGCATCTTCAGCATAACAGTGGAAATTTATTCCACGGTTCCTGATAATATCTCCCAGGGGAAGCATATATAAGAAGAAAAGCAGAGGCCCTAAAACTGATCCCAGTGGCACACCATATTTAACTTTGATTTGACAATTCCTTGTTTACACCTACAAAGTGGTAGCGGTCTGATATAAAGGACCTGAACCATGCTAATGCAAGTCCACTAATGCCAACATAATTCTCCAGCCTATTTAAGAGAATGTCGAGATCTATGGTGTCAAAGGCAGCACTAAGATCTAAAAGCACTAGAGGAGAAATGCAGCTGTGATCAGATGATGAGAGCAAGTAATTTGTAACTCTGATAAGTGCAGTCTCTGTACTGTGATGGGGCCTAAATCTGACTGAAATTGTTCATATATAAATTTTCTCTGTAGAAATGAACATAGCTGGGAGGATACTACATTTTCTAGTATTTTCTACATAAATGGGAGATTTGAAATCAGTAATTAGCCAATTTGACAGGATCAAGCTATGGCTTTTTAATAAGCAGTTTGATAACTGCCATTTTAAAGTTTCTTGGGACATGTCCTAAGGATAGCGAGGAGTTAATAATATTAAGAAGAGGTTCTGAGATTACAGGGAATACCTCTTTTAAGAGCTTAGTTGGTATTGGATCTAACATTTATGTTGTGGCTTTAGATTTTTTTGATAAGTTTTGTTAGCTCTTCATCAATTATGACAGCAAATGATTGAAGTTGTTCGTGAGGAAAATTATGAGACACTGTTTTCTGAGGTGCTGTAACAGTTGATAGCATAATTCCAATTTTATTTCTAATGATTTCTATTTTATCAGTAAAGAAATTCATGAAGTCATTAATATTGTGCTGTGATGGAATATCTGGTTCAGTCAATGCTTTATTCCTAACCTATTTAGCCACAGTACTGAATAAACACCTAGGATTGTTGTGGTTATTTTTTATGAGTTTGCTAAAATATGCTGACCTGGCAGCTTTTAGTGCCTGTCTGTAGCTACAGACACTATCCTTCCATGCACCACAAAATACCTCTAATTTTGTATTCTTCCACTTGCTCTCCATTTTCTGAGCTGCTCTCTTGAGAGCTTGAGTGTGATCATTGTACCATGGTGCAGGGCTTTTTTCTTTAATTTTCTTTAATCTTGGGGGTGGGGGGGGGGGGGGACAACACTATCAAGAGTGCTAGAGAAGAGTGCTGTACAAAGCACACTTCACAGCACAAAGGATCTTTTCTGACGATAGAGTGAATTGGGCATGATGACTTCAGAATGACGACTGGTGGTTTCAAGATTCTTTGTCACAGTATCGCAGACATTGTGGTAGTTTCTGCTCTCCATTTTCCCCAGTTGATATGCATGCATAAAGCCATATGGTGCTCTCTAGTAGGCTCTACTGCCCAGGCTGATGTCAAAGGCTATGTTCGGAATGAAATACTGGTAAACTTGATAAAAAATTGTATACTGCATACTGTCTACTATTTTAGAGTATGC
Organism: Myxocyprinus asiaticus; assembly: GCF_019703515.2. Lineage (NCBI taxonomy): Eukaryota > Metazoa > Chordata > Actinopteri > Cypriniformes > Catostomidae > Myxocyprinus > Myxocyprinus asiaticus. The sequence goes on along the minus strand of NC_059354.1, from coordinate 18,899,561 downwards.
GTGTATTTTAGAGTACACAGTGCCACCGGTGTTTATGAATGTGACGTATAAAAGACCTTATGAAAACTTGAAATTAGTATAATAATGTATTAGATCTTTAGTAACTGTGTTGGGGATTATTTATCTCAGGGATGTGTAATTTTCCGTTTTTTTAGGGACTTCTTGATTTTGCGCTACAGGGCGCATTGTTCTAGTAATGGCGTGTTCACAAAATACTCATATAGCACGCAACTCAAGCCAAACGCACACCACAACTAGGTGTATCAACTACATGTTCAATCGTCCCTGACTGAAGTTAAATTTTCTTCACAAACTCACACAGCGCAGAGTTTATTCGTGATGACGTCAACAAACAACATTAAAAGAAAAGGCTAGAACTCAAGCTCTGTTGTGCATTCGCTGCCTTTATTGATTCACAGATTTAAGTAATCATATTAGATTAATGTTGTTGATTTAGCTGATTAATCTCATAGATAGGCTATATGTATAAGACGCGTTTAAAAATAGGTTTTTAAAAAACTCTTTAGTTTACCAGGGCTCACGCATGGGCAAAATCAATACTCTTTACAAGCTCAGCTGTTCAAGCACCGTTGTGTGTTCGCTTCATTGCAGATACAAGTTGTATTATGATATTTATTCTGCTGATGGCTTGTTTATCTCATATACAGTATATAGGCTATATATGATATGTTTGATAATATGTGATGATGAAAGCACTTCCACTGGGATCAGCGCTTTCATCTCTCGACACACAGCTTAGATGAAAAGAATCCTAACAATACAACTGGATCATTTGAATAAACAAGTTTTTCTTTTTCTAAAACTTTGTCAGTGCATTGGTAATATCTTGCAGTGTTGTTTTTTCTCATCATATGTTCGTCAACAATATTTGAATTCAAATTGTTAAAATTATCCTCATAATCCTGACTTTTTAAATGGAATCAAATAATAACTCAAACATTTTTGTGTGTAATTTAGTTGACGAGATTAACACCGCGTTCTGGACGTGTATTGAGTGCGGCTGGAAACATAACTCGCAAAAAAACTAAACTATTTGATTATTGTCCAGCTGTTTTGTGATATTTAGTCATGTTGAATATTGGATATTAAAAGAATGTGACACCTGGAATATTTTTAGTCCTTTACATGTACTACATGTTGTTGACCTATATAAAATAACAAGTTTTGTGTGTGTGTGTATATATATATATATATATATATATATATATATATATATATATATATATATATTTATACAGTTGTGCTCAAAAGTTTGCATACCCTTGGAGAATTGGTAATATATGCACCATTTTTAAAGAAAACATGAGTGAGCAGGCAAAACACATTTCAGTTATTTCTTATGGGATTCATATTCAACTGTAGGTTATAACAGAATGGCACAATCATAAAACAAAACATGGCAACAAAGAAAAAAAATGAAATGACCCCTGTTCAAAAGTCTGCATACCCTTAGTTCTTAATACTGTGTATTGCCCCCTTTAGCATCAATGACAGTGTGCAGTCTTTTGTAATAGTTGTCTATGAGGCCCCAAATTCTTGCATGTGGTATAGCTGCCCATTCGTCTTGGCAAAATGCCTCCAGGTCATGCAAAGTCTTTGGTCATCTTGCATGAACCGCACATTTGAGATCTCCCCAGAGTGGCTCAATGATATTAAGGTCAAGAGACTGTGATGGCCACTCCAGAACCTTCACCTTTTTCTGCTGTAACCACTGGAGGGTCAACTTGGCCTTGTGCTTAGGGTCATTGTCGTGCTGGAAAGTCCAAGAGCATGCCATGCGTAGCTTTCGTGCAGAAGAATGCAAATTGTCTGCCAGTATTTTCTGATAACATGCGGCATTCATCTTGCCATCAATTTTCACAAGATTCCCCGTGCCTTTAGAGCTCACACACCCCCAAAACATCAGTGAGCCACCACCATGCTTCACAGTGGGGATGGTATTCTTTTCACTATAGGCCTTGTTGACCCCTCTCTAAACAAAGCTCTATTTTGGTCTCGTCACTCCAAATTACAATGTGCCAGAAGTTGTGAGGCGTGTCAAGGTGTTGTCGGGCATATTGTAACCGGGCTTTTTTGTGGCATTGGCACAGTAAAGGCATCTTTCTGGCAACTGGACCTTGCAGCTCATTTTTGTTCAAGTATCGTCGTATTGTGCTCCTTGAAACAACCACATCGTCTTTTTCCAGAGCAGCCTGTATTTCTCCTGAGGTTACCTGTGGGTTTTTCTTTGTATCCTGAACAATTCTTCTGGCAGTTGTGGCTGAAATCTTTCTTGGTCTACCTGACTTTGGCTTGGTATCAAGAGATCCCTGAATTTTCCACTTTTAATAAGAGATTGAACAGTACTGACTGGCATTTTCAAGGCTTTGGATATCTTTTTATATCCTTTTCCATCTTTATAAAGTTCCATTACCTTGTTACGCAGGTCTTTTGACAGTTCTTTTCTGATCCCCATGGCTCAGTATCTAGCCTGCTCAGTGTATCCACGTAAGAGCTAACAAACTCATTGACTATTTATACACAGACACTAATTGCAATTTAAAAAGCCACAGGTGTGGGAAGTTAACCTTTAATTGCCATTTAAACCTGTGTGTGTCACCTTATATGTCTGTAACAAGGCCAAACATTCAAGGGTATGTAAACTTTTGATCAGGGCCATTTGGGTGATTTCTGTTATCATTATGATTTAAAAAGGAGCCAAACAACTATGTGATAATAAATGGCTTCATAAGATCACTATCCTAAAATAAAAGACACAATTTTGCATGATCAGTCATATTTTCAAAATCAATGCCAAAATTTCACAATTTCTGCCACAGTATGCAAACTTTTGATCACAACTGTATGTATATATACACTGGTGGCCAAAGGTTTGGAATAATGTACAGATTGCTTTTATGGAAAGAAATTGGTACTTTTATTAACAAAAGTGGCATTCAACTGATCACAATGTATAGTCATTACAATTTGAAAAAACAAAAACAAAACTTAAACTACTTCAAAGAGTTCTCATTAAAAAAATCCTCCACGCGCAGCAATGACAGCTTTGTAGATCCTTGGCATTCTGGCTGTCAGTTTGTCCAGATACTCAGGTGACATTTCACCCCACACTTCCTGTAGCACTTGCCATAGATGTGGCTGTCTTGTCGGGCACTTCTTACGCACCTTACGGTCTAGCTAATCCCACAAAAGCTCAATGGGGTTAAGATCCATAACACTCTTTTCCAATTATCTGTTGTCCAATATCTGTGTTTCTTTGCCCACTCTAACTTTTTCTTTTAGATTTCTGTTTCAAAAGTGGCTTTTTCTTTGCAATTCTTCCCATAAGGCCAGCACCCCTGAGTCTTCTCTTTACTGTTGTGCATGAAACTGGTGTTGAGCGGGAAGAATTCAATGAAGCTGTCAGCTGAGGACATGTGAGGCGTCTATTTCTCAAACTAGATGTACTTATCCTATTGTTTATTTGTATCTGGGCCAAATATGTTTCTTTTTTGCCATTTTTGGCCTAATATTTACATTAAGACATGCCAGTCTATTGCATACTGTAGCAAATCAAAAACAAACACAAAGACAATGTTAAGCTTCATTTAACAAACCAAAAGCTTTCAACTGTGTTTGATATATTATGATTATTAACACATCTGCACTGCTCTTACACTTTAGTTTAGAATGGCACGAACACAAGCGGAGTGATACACACAGTGAAGCATCCGAGTGCTGATGGTATGAAACCATAAGTTCTCATGGAACGTCTCTCGTCCAATCAAATTCGAGGACCGGAACTAACTATTGTATATATATATATATATATATATGTATATATATATATATTACAAAGAGCTTAATTTTTATTTTGTGTTCAATGACACACTTTTTAAAGTTTAATGCGCAATAATCGGGTAAATTGCACACACTCTCTCCCCTGCCCTTCAACCACCGTATAACAGCATTCACTGGGGGTGATTGGCCCTTAACCAATTTTAAAATATTGCCACTGGAACAGCCCTAATAAAACACAAATTCTTCCTTACAAAAACGTATATCTTGGCGATTTTTAAGCAATTCTTCTGCTTACGAGAGCCGCAAACACAGGTAATCCAACACGCAATCTCACTGTTTTCTTTCTTTCGTTGCTTTCGCTCATGCACATACACACACACACACACACACACGCATGCACCCACACACACATACAGGTTTGCAGAGGTGGGTAGTAACGTGCTACATTTACTCCATTACATTTACTTGAGTAACTTTTTTGAAAAAAATAAATACTTTTAGAGTAGGTTTAAAAGTGGGTACTTTTTACTCTCACTCAAGTAAATTTCTAATCAAAAAAATGTGCTTTGACTTCTTTACAATGGGCGGCATTCCTTTCGTTACATTACTGTTTTTTAATTGTAGTTAATGTGTAATTTATTGAGAGTCCCATTATTGAATGGGACTTTTACGACAGCAGATGTTCACACAGCTGTGTGCGCTGTCACAGAACGTCACTCAAGCCGAGTCCATCACTGGTGCAGCATCAAGCTCTTCAAAAGTGAAACAATTTCTTCGCTCCGCACAGTGAAAAAAAGAATAGTTTTGTCATGCAGTGCCTTCATTTAACACCAAGACAAGCTGATATTTCAAGTTTAAAATCTCAGCTTCAACTTATGGCAGCACGTCGAGGTAAGATGTGGCTCTAATGATAACACAGGCTTTTCTGTGTAATGAGATGGTCATTTTCAGGGTGATTCTGTAACTGGGCTCTTATGACATCAGTTTTTAAGTGTACATTTTTAAATCAGTGCATCAATATATCAGTGTGCTTTATCCAGCATTTCATGAGCAGTATTTAAGCATTTACCCCGTGCCCTCACGAGGATACTGGAAACTATCGCAGCTACTTCGGGCTGATTAACTGTATAAATCCATGTAAACATCCAAGTTAAGCGTAATTGCTCTGCCGTTCGCGTGATTGACAACTGGAGTGCGAACAGACAGCATTTTAGCACGTGCACAGCGAGATGTGCGTGCGCAAGGCGATCGTATGGCGAAGAGAGTGGATGTCTCCAAAATCGTTCACTCATTCACTATTTCATATATAGTGAATGGCAGTGAGTGCACTATATCTCAGCAGTAAGTGAACAAAATGAGTGAGTGAATTCAGACGCTGATGTATACACCAAGCATCGGAGCTCTGGGGCTGTCGCAGAAAAAGCATCACATATGAACTTTTAAAATATGTGGGCCTTACTTGTTATTCTTATTAAATAATATATTAATACAATAAATCTTCATTTTGTGTGCCATTTTTAATATATATGTTAATATAAAGAGTAAACACATTTTATCAAATGTACATTATTGTATTTATTTGTTATACTTCAATATCTTTAAACTCCAATACAAGCTGGGTAGCGTTTCTGGGTGCATCGCGCCCTCATCCGACCATAAACAGCACCAAAGTTATTATAACCTACATGTTATAACAGAATATTTCAATCATCCACAGAAGAATCATTTCCACTGTGTGCAGTCTCCTGATTTATCAACTCAGTGAATTATTTAGTAAATAATAATTCTTCATCTTAAATGGCAAAATTCTGTATAAATAAATAAAGATCACATTTTATATAAAGAGTACATTTTAAAATGTATTTGTATGTTTTGCTTCTCTATATGTTATGTTATTTTAATCAAGTAATGATTTGTCAAAAAGTAATTTAATACATTCAGCATATATTAAAACATTGCAGGAGTGAAGGAAGCAGTAAACTCCCATCTCATATGTCTTCCCCACGGTGGATAATGGGCAATTAACTGTCGTCAAATGTACATAGAATGTACACTCGAAATTAGAGTGCATTGTGGGTAAGAATGAGTGAACAAAAGTAAGACTCACTCAGAATTCAGACACTCCTACAAAATGGCAGACACCCGAAATAGTGCACTATATAGTGGATAGTGGATAGGAAGCTTTTTCAGACTCAGCGAGTGTTCCGCGACCAGGGTTGGTGCCCTACTCAGGCTGCGTACTCTGCATTTAGGGAGCGCCGGTACTGCTGTACAAAACTAATGATCTAAATTCTTTCGACACTGGAAACTGTAATTACACTGAAATAAGAATCCACGCAGGACTTTAAAAGCTATGAAACAGCAGAAGTAGGCATTAATAAAGCATGATCTTGCTTTGGTTTATATTTCCACATTATATATCATGTCCCTTTGGGACATTTTCAAGTTTTCACCATAATAATTACTAGAAAGGTTTACAAACCTCTATTCTTACTGACAAATTCATCCAGATCTGACAAGAGCACTTAAAGGAATAGTTCACACAAAAATGAAAATTTTCTCATCATTTACTCACCCTCATGCCTCGTGTATGATTTTCTTTCATCTGCTAAACACAAATGAAGATTTTTAGAAGAATTTCTCAGCTCTTTTGGTCCATAAAATGTAAGTGAATGGGTGCCAAAATTTTTAAGCTAAAAAAAAAAAAAAAAAAAAAAAAAATCAAATAAGTCAGCATAAAAGTAATCCATAAGACTCCAGTGGTTAAATCAATATCTTCAGAAGTGATGTGATATGAGAATGTGTGGATGAGAAACAGATCATTTTCACATTCTTCTTCCTGTGTTTTTGGTGAGTCACATGCTGGGCAGGGAGAAGAATGTCTAGTAAAAAATGACAAATATTGATTTGTTTCTCACCCACACCTATCATACCACTTTTGAAGATATGGATTTAACTACTGGAGTCTTATGGATTACTTTTATGCTACCTTTATGTGCTTTTTGGAGCATCACAATGTTTTGCACCCATTCACTTACATTGTACTGACCTACAGAGCTGAAATATTCTTCTAAAAATCTTAATTTGTGTTCTGCAGAAGAAAGGAAGCCATACATATCTGGGATGGCATGAGGGTGAGTAAATAATGAGAGAATTTTCATTTTTGGGTGAACTGTCCCTTTAAAGTGATAGCCCAGCCATAATTTAATATTCTGTCATCATTTCCCAACCCTCATGTTGTTCCAAACCCATGTGACCTTCTGTATTCTGTGGAACACAAAAGATGTTAGACAGAATGTTAGAGGCTGACAGTCTCAGTCACCATTCACTTTCAAAATATGGAGAAAAAAATAATAAAAATAAATCACATTCACTGAAAGTAAATAGTGACTCAGGCAAACATTCTGTCTAAAATCTCCTTATTGTGTTGCATGGAAGAAAGAAAGTCATACAGGTTTGGAACAACATGATGGTGAATGATGACAGAATTTCCATTAATAATAAAAATAATATTCATTCTGTAATACATGTTAAATGTGTATTATATAATGGAATATAGGAGAGTTAATGTCCATTATGTCACTTGTGAAAGTAACGAGTTACTCACTACTTGAGTACTCATTTAATTGGAAACTTTCTTACTCTTACTCAAGTAATTATTTATGTTAGTACTTTTACTTCCACTTGAGTAATTCTTTTTTTTATTTATTTATTTATTTTTTTTTAAGTAATTGTACTTTTACTTGAAGACAGTTTTTGGCTACTTTACCCACATCTGCAGGTTTGTTTCACTATATAATTGAGGACATCTCGTAGACATCCACTGATTTCATTGTAGGCTAATGATATTTTCTATGCCCTAAGCCTACCCCTAAACCTAACCCTCACAGAAACCTGTGCACATCAGTAGATTTCGAACATGATTTGGCCAAGTTATGGGCCTTTTTTTATGAGTGAGGACCACCTAAAATGTCCTCATTAGTAGGTTTTCGAGTATCTCTATATGAGTGAGGACATTTTCAAAAATGTGGCTCTCACAAATATAGTGAAACCTGTACACACACACACGCACACATATACGCACAAACTGAGTAAATGCTCCAGTAAAGCAGCGCAAGCCTCACAAGTCTCCGTTGTTAGTTCTAAAGTGACATTTTCGAACGAAAACCAGAAAATATCTTGAGATAAAACCCTGAACGATGTCTTAAGGTGAGGTAACCATGGTATAAGTGGAATAATTTACTCCGGCCCATTGAATTATCGTTGTGACCGCATTACCACCTTGGATGTGCATTATTTTTCAATAATTCAATGGGTCATCATCAGTTATTCCTTACTTAATTTATATAGAACTTTTACAGCATTCAAGATGCTTATAAACATAAAAGTACACTGAAAAAAAAAACAATGGTAATGCATCCAATCAAGACACTGCTTTGCTGTCAGCAGCAACCACCCCATGAAAACTGCACTGATCCAAAGAGAGAGCTGTGCAATGCAGCATTTGCTCCCTGCGTGCCTGTGCGAAACACCAGCAATGTGCAAGACTTTGTATTGAATACGAATTTAGGATTAAGAACATTTTATTGGTGTGTGTAACAGGAGGTGAGGAAAAAGCAGATGAGAAGGGACAAAACATCACAGCTTCACAGCACTGTAGTGAAGCTTCATTTAATTAACAAATTTCATGCATCCATGCCAATAGGTGGCAGTATAAAGTCCAAAACCACTAGAACAAATAAGCAAAACATAAAAATTAAAACATGTTTTATTTTATTTTTTGAGTGCAGCTTTAAGGAGGAAATTGGTAAGGAACAATAAAATTCATTCAGCCATTTTCCTTAATTTTTGGAAGCAAATGACTAGAAAAGACTAGAAAACATTACTTTTTTGAAAGGGGAATGCAATAAATTAGTTTCAGAGATACAAAAATTTACGCTGGCTGTCAATTTAACATGTTAATTTAGTACAATGATAAAATTTTTATCATGCCTCCGAACTCATGCATAAATTCTATAATAAAACCAATTAAAGCTTGAAACACCACCAAAATGCAAAGCATGTTTTTGCGAGTCCACTACATCAACTACTACTACAATCTAGGGTGTCGTGCACCTATTTTGTTTGAGGGAGCACCAAGGTCAGCCACCGCATCCCCAATCTACAACTGCTTGAGCTCATTAGAGAGGGAATACAAGTAGCCTATCTCTGAATGAGGCAATCCTGTAAATATTGAATTCTGTGTTCAAAGTAAATGATAGCTATTTTTAATAAGAAATTTAACGTCTTGGTTACTGTCATAACCTCCGTTCCCTGATGGAGGGAACAAGACGTTGTGTCGATGTAGTGACACTAGGGGTCGCTCTTGAGAGCCCCGAACACCTCTATTCTTTTGAGAAAAGGCCAATTAGAACTGGCGAGTGGAATTTGCATGCAACTCCCCCGGACATACGGGTATAAAAGGAGAAGGAATGCCCACTCTCATTCAGGTTTTGTGCTGAGGAGCCGAGACAAGGTCCAGCCATTTCAGCGGCTAGTACAGCGCTGTGGCAAGAAGGACACAACTTCTCGTTCCCTCCATCAGGGAATGGAGGTAACGACAGTAACCGAGACATTCCCCTTCTGTCACTCACTCGATGTTGTGTTGATGTAGTGACACTAGGGGTCCCTATAGAAAAACGGCACAACAGGTGAACTGTGTTACGTGAACTGCTGATGCAGGTGCAAGCGAGCTGCTGCGTGCGTAATAGCAGGTGCATCAGTCTGCACGTAACCTCCCCCAATGCCCCAAAAAGACGTCGTGTAGTTCCCCACATCCCTGAGGGGGGGGGGAAGCGACGTAACTAGCATGGGAGCAGGCCGCGCCAACCGTGGCCTTTCACAGGGTCTGTGCAAGTAGGCTCACTGGGGGGAATGCATATTTGCGCAGCCCCCGGGGCCAGCTGTGTGCCAGTGCGTCTGTCCCAAGGGGGGCTCCCGTCAGGGAATACCAGAGCGGGCAGTGGGAGGATTCCCAGGAAGCGAACAGGTCTACCTGTGCTTTGCTGAATCGACTCCAAATCAGCTGGACCACCTGGGGGTGGAGTCTCCACTCTCTGCTGAGTGTCGCCTGCCACGACAGCGCGTCTGCTGTAGCGTTGAGGCTGCCTGGGATATGAGTGGCCCACAGTGACCTCAGCCATCGCTGACTCCAAAGGAGGAGATGGCGGGTGAGTTGCGACATGCGAGGAGAGCATACGATGCCTTGGCGAATTATGTACGCTACTGTTGCTGTGTTGTCTGACCGGACCAACACATGCTTGCCCCAGATCAACGGCAATAGCCTCCGCAGGGTGAGCAGTATAGCTAGCAACTCTAGGCAGTTGATGTGCCAACCCAGTCGCGGTCCTGTCCAGGAACCAGCGGCTGCGTGCCCGTTGCACACGGCGCCCCAGCCCAACTTGGAGGCGTCTGTGGTGACAACGACGTGTCTGGACACCTGCTGTAGGGGAACACCTGCCCGCAAAAACATGAGGTCTGCCCAAGGGCTGAATAAGTGGTGGCAGAGCAGCGTGATAGCTACGCGATGTGTGCCGCGGCGCCATGCCCATCTCGGGACTCGAGTCTGAAGCCAGTGCTGAAGCGGTCTCATATGTATCAACCCGAGCGGCGTGACCGCTGCCAAGGAAGCCATATGCCTCAGGAGCCTCTGAAAGTGTTTCAGTGGAACCGCTGTCCTCCACCTGAATGACTTCAAGCAGTTCAGCACCGACTGCGCACGCTCGCTTGTGAGGCGTGCTATCATTGAGACCTAGTCTAACTCCATGCCGAGAAAAGAGATGCTCTGAACTGGGGAGAGCTTGCTCTTTTCCCAGTTGACCCGAAGCCCTGAGCACCAGGTCCCTGTGCGCGCACAGCAACTCTTGAGAGTGTGCTAGAATCAGCCAGTCATCGAGGTAGTAGAGTATGCGGATGCCCACTTCCCTTAATGGGGCAAGAGCTGCCTCTGCGACTTTCATGAAGACATGAGGGGACAGGGAGAGGCCAAAAGGGAGGACCTTGTACTGATATGCCCAGCCATCGAAAGCAAACCGTAGGAAGTGTCCGTGTCGAGGTAAAACCGAGATGTGAAATTACGCATCCGTCAGGTCTACCGCCGCGAACCAATCTTGATGCCGGACGCACGTCAAAATGTGTTTCTGCGTTAGTATCTTGAACGGGAGTCTGTGTAAGGCCCGGTTCAAAACTTGCAGGTCCAAGATTGGCCACAACTCACCGCCTTTCTTTGGTACGATGAACTAAGGGCTGTAGAACCCTTCCCCCATTTCAGCTGGAGGGACAGGCTCTATCGCACCCTTGCGAAGAAGGGTCGCGATCTCCGCATGCAGGATGGTGGCATTCTCGCCCTGCACTGAAGTGAAATGGACGCCGCTGAACCGGGGCGGGCGCCTGGCGAACTGAATCATGTAGCAGAGTCGGATGGTCCTGGCCAGCCACCGCGATGGGTTGTAAAGCGTTAGCCACGCATCCAATCTCCGGGCGAGGGGCACTAAAGGGACAATCGTGTCTGACGTACCTGGAGGTGGGGCCTCGCGGCGGGGAGGAGCAGTTGACGCCATGTCGAGGAGCGTTGCTTCGTCCCGAGGTGGATGCGCTGAGGGGGACCTTGAAGCACTTACCTTGCTCTGCGTATCCGGCATAGGGTAGCTTAGCGACTGAGGAGGAGGACCTCTCGGGTCATCCTCAAGACTCATCACAACCAGTTGGCCGTAGGCATGGCACAGCCGGGCACATGAAAGCGGGGGGACCACGTTCGCGGGGCCCTGGCTGCGAGTGCTCGGTGTCTGGTCGCCGTGACAACGGCGGTCATGAACACCGATAATGTGGAGTGAGGAAACTGCTCTTTTTTGACAATTTGGGTACCGCAGCCCGTTCGGGGTGCGGTGAACAAAAGGGAGAAGGAAACAAAAGATTTACCTCCTGGCCCTCCACCGGGGGATGGAGTGGCCTGGATACCAGTTCCGTAGGCGACGTCTCGCTCCCTGGGTCATCTGTCTTAGGAGCGGCACCCGAACCCAGGAACCAATCATCAAGCCGCGAGCACTCAGGGGAGGGTGGAGGGTTCCAGTCCAACCCGATACTCATGGCGGCCCGGGCAAGCATGGTGGTCAGCTCTGCGTCAGCCTCAGACTGGGCAGGCAGACCCGAAGGTGGCAGCCCAGTCGAGTCCTCAGTGTCCGACGTCGCCAGTGCACTCTCCGATGCAGCGATTGAAGACTCATCCTGCTCGTAGGCCCCGAAAGAGACGTCAAGCTGGCCATGAGGTGGGCTGGTCTCATTTCGGAACCGGACGGGAGCAAACGAGTGTGATGGGGAACGGGAGGTCCGCGGGGAATTACCCGGCAAGACCGCGCCCGTTGAACTCCCCAAATCTCATACCTGTGGGTAGAAGGCGCAGCGCGGGGAGCGGCTAGAGTGGCTTTCCCACATTGGAAGAAGGAAAGCCGCGAACACAACGTTGCCATGGTCATATTCTCGCAATGAGAACATGAACCATCCACAAATGCTGCCTCAGTGTGATCGCTGCCCAGACATGTGAGGCAGCGCCCGTGGCCGTCGGAGGTGGGGAGATAATGACCGCATCACACAAAGACGGAAAGACATCTTTATAAAAATGCGTCTTTAAAAAGACATTCAATGTCAATGTGTGTGCTCTAATAGAGAAAATATACTCTTTAGCAGGAATATACACTCTTAGCGCTGTCGAAGCGCCCAGGGGTGAAATCTACATTCGTCGTGCAGAAGGAGAGAAAGCCGCTGGAAATGTGCCGTATATCCAACAGCATACGCTTCTTAAGAGGTGAATGGAACAGCGGTAGTATTCATCTCACTGATAGTACAACGCTCGGCTCCGAAGAAAAAATCTGAATGAGAGTGGGCATTCCTTCTCCTTTTATACCTGTATGTCTGGGGGAGTGGCATGCAAATTCCACTCGCTAATTCTCATTGGCCTTTTCTCAAAAGAATAGAGGTGTTCGGGGCTCTCAAGAGCGACCCCTAGTGTCACTACATTGACACAACTTCGAGTGAGTGACAGAAGAGGAACTAAATAAAATGGTTTACATTTCTCTTAGCATACTCTATAACATATTTTAACCATGAATACGGTCTTAAATATTTTAAATATGGCCACACAATGCATATAAGTATTTTTTTGTTGTTGCTTCTTTTATGGCAAAAAATTCAAATATGCAAAAAACAAGGCACCAAAACATTATGACAAACATCTCAACTAAGCTGAGCAGACAACAACAATGGTAAAGGAGGAAAAAAAGAAGAAGAAGAGAAAAAGAGTGAAAAAAAGACTTTTGTAAATCAAAGTTAGGTAATTTCAAGGTTTTCTAATAAATTAAATAATTTAGTGCCATTCTTTTTCTCAATACATCTCAATGAACTAAAAACAACAAATGTACTTCATTCAAAAAAATATTGAAAAGAGGTTAGGTTCTTCATAAATGTAGCTTTATGTATATATATATATATATATATATATATATATATATATATATATATATATATATAAAATTGCCAGCCCAGTATAATTATGCAATTAATAATATACTCATTGTCTTTGTTTCCCATGATAATCCCAAACAGCATGTACTATACTAGCAATAGAAAACAGATTGATCAGACTGTTTGGACTGAAATAAGATAATAAGCCGCTGCATTCTTTAAACATTAAGAAAAGAGAGTATAAAGATGTGGAAAAACCTGTTAAATGCATTTCAGCACCAAGTAAATTAACATCAGCCATTCAAACAAAAACATAGACATAATCTATATTAGACTATAAAAAAACTGATTGACTGTTTCACAAACATAGCTGCCAAACGTTAACTGCAATAAATGTTTTGTTTTTACCATAACATCGCACTTTCCTTTGGTGCCTGAAATTCCTCATGAACGTGATCTCTGAAGCAGCACTTGATGCCATGTTTAGTGGCCCCCTCACTCTGAGTGGGCATGACGCCTCTGACTACAATCTCAATTGCATTATTGTGAACTGTAGAGCACTGATAGGCTTATTTCAATTTATTGAAAATTTAAAAAACTATTTAAACTATTTAAAATAAATAAAATAAAGAATATATTGACTTTAAAAGCAACTTTTTGAAATGCCTATTAAATGCTTTACTCATTTGCCACAATAATGTATTTAAATTATCTTAATTTGGGGTGTTTCTAAACAAATATTTAAAAATAAAAATAAAATTATTCAAGTTCAATATTAAAAATAATTTAAATAATTAATCAGCATATCATAGAATTAGTTCAGTTTATTTTATTTTTTTAATTAATTGATAGTCCTACAAGTTACATAAAATCAGATCACTTTGATTTGAAAAAAATGCCATGAAAAATGTGAGAATATTTTTTTATTTTTTTTTTTATTTAAGAAGTAAAAAATATTGGAAAATGTTGAAGGGAATAGAAATAAAATTCTTGCAGAATGGAATTTGACTGTGATGCCTATTTTGTGCTGCTTTTCTTCATCCTTATCACAGTAGACATGGACATTAGCATACATATTGTGGGGTAGAGTAAATATGTATGTTAAAAATACATCACCTTGTTCTGAAACAGGAAGTCTATGGTTCCATGTCAAGGTTCCTGAAAGTTGAGACATCCTTTTGAACATAAAAGTAGTGACACTGATCAGCTCTGAAATACTTTGGTAAAAATGAACATAGACCAGTTCTGTAAATAATTTTTTGTGAACGGTGATGCAATTTCCCTAGGTGTATAAAAGTGATTGATAAATTGTTTAAAAATCTGTATACATGTACACCACAAAAAAAAAAAAAAAAAAAAAAAAAAAAAAAAAAATTAAGGGGGAAAAACAGATCTATATTCATATTCAAAGTGGGTATGCCAAGCTAAGAGGAATAATGTTTTGCTACTTGAACAAGAAAAATAAATCAATTGTGACACTGACACATAATAAAGTGAGCAGGGAGACACCAAAAATTAATCAACAATATTGATTGACTTAAAGCCATTTCATAGAATTGAAGGCAACACACAGGCAGACAGGTCAAAAATGCTTGAAAGAATATATCTTGTCTTGAACTAAAATCACTATAACACTATTAAAATGTACTGTTTTTCTACAATCAGCAGTAAATTGGTGATGAATTTAGGTTTTTGTAGCCTACTTTAGTTTACTTCGAGAGAGCATCATTTGAAAGGAAACCTAGTGAGATCTCCAGTCAAGATGTCTTAGGGAACATTTTAAATTGTAAAATTATTCTGTGGATTTTGTAGGCTTTGTTTTTCACAAACTTTTACCCCAGCTATTTAAAATATGCATGACAGAGTGATAAAACAAATCAGACTGATCTCACAGTGAAATCAGAAACAGTAGGATGGCCTTTCTTTAGCTAAAATCAACGTGATTCCATGAGAATTTGTATGTATTGTTACACAAAGTTTGGTTCAAGCAAATGTACATTCATTACGTTTGCACAGACACAGAAACATACAATTATCTAAATGTCATCAATTTACGTATTAAAGTGGCCCTATTATGCTTTTTGTGATTTTACCTTTCCTTTAGTGTGTAACATATCTGTTTGTGCATGTAAAATGTCTACAAAGTTACAAAGCACAAAGTCCACGCAGAAGGGAGTTATTCTCTCCCACAGTCAACAATGCTCAAGAACAACAGGAAAGGCTGGTTTGTAGTCCAGCCATTTCTACGTCACTATGTAACACATTTGCGTAATGCCCGTCTAAGGGTTACATTGGCCCGCCCTCGAACAAACGTAGTTAAAGCCAAGGCAAGGATGAGTTGGGTAAGTGTTGTCGCCATGTCGAGAAGACACTGTTTTCTTCACTTGAATGCAAAACCTCTTTGTTTGCACTTCCAAAGGCAGATGAATTGAAGAATCAGTGGTTAAAATGTATTTTAATTATTTAGCCGTACAACCACAAGCAATGCTGGATTTTCAAGTCAGTTACTCCTGAAAGATGGTGCAGTTCCCACTTTGCTGGGACAATCTGGCGCTTCAGGATCACAACCTGTATGTATGCTTGATTATTTGTGGATTTATCTGCTACTGAGAGTTCAAAAGCGGAGTTTTGTGTTGTAGCTACGGTGTACACCCAGTGCACAGCTGTAGGCCTCTGCTAACCTGCTAACTAATGTTATTGTGTTGAAATAGTTTTGCTAATCAGCTGTGGGCCCACTTTTACCTACAATTGTGTAGAATTATGCAGACTGTTTGTCGTTCTTACTATCATGAATAGTGATCAGGTGTGGAGATGGATTTCTTTTTACGAGCGGTCATTTTACATCTGCAATCCACAGTAGTGCTCAGCTAACTTGCTATGTAATGTTATTGTTTTGGTAAGCATTTACTATTCAGCTGTGGGCCAGCTTTTACCTAAAACTGTGTAACAAAATGGTCGATCTCAAGTGTCTTATATAATTATATAATTACAAGCTGTAATGTTACAGCCGCTATCCATGGTAGTCCAAGGCTAACTTGCTCACTAACTCTCTAATACCCCTGGTAATGTCCAACCGGGAGTAAGCCTCTGTTCTCCGTTCATAGCTCTGACGAAAAAAATTTGGCTACACCCATTCCAGCAAAAGATGATTAACTTAGATGCACTATGAAAAAACCTATTTACTTGAATTTTTGTTAGGTTCACAATAATTAACAGTGTACTTGTAAGAAAGCTACAAAATTAAAACTCACCACTGTGAAACATCATGCTCAAGTCATGCTTGCGAAGGTGGTTCAGGTCGATCAACTTGTTCTTCCAAACTTTCATGATCAGACTCAGGCTGGAACTGGTATGGCAAAAAATGATGCCACTGTTATCATAGTTACAATAGTGATTACAGAGCTGCTCAGGAAGACTCGGGAGCTGAAACTTTGTTATGGTAAGGGGTGTTACATTTCCAACGCACACTCTACACAGTTGACCAATCACAACAGACTAGAGCAGATTGGGCTTTTTGGAAAGGGGGACTTTAAAGAGACAAGACCTAAATCAGAGTGTTTGAGCCAGAGGATAAAAATAGGTTTAGCAGAAATGTACAGTATGATAAAAATAATGTGTTTTTTTTTTTTTTTTTTTTTTTTTAACATTAAAGCATGTGAACCTATTCTAGTAGACCCCCAAAATGAAATCATGAATATGTAAATTAGCATAATTTGGGCTCTTTAACATGTACTGTTTGAATCTATTAATATTTAAACATTTATAGTATTAGCATTCACTTATAATCACTGACATTACTTAAATGCCATCACATTTATTTAATGCAGTTGACATTATAACAGAACATTTTAATGGTTTAATTTAGTTCTGTGTGATTTCTGCTGCCCTATACAACATTTTAAAGGATTATATCACTTTAACCAAGACTAAACTTTAAAATGTCAAAATGAATATAAACTCTGTAATTGTTTAATTATTTATTAAGCATTTCATTTTACTTTTGTTTGCCATGGGACACAAAATGAGTTTTTAGAATATGCCAAAAAACAAAACAAAATAAACCATAAAAAGCACCATAAAATAATAATAAAAATAAAATTGTTAGCTATAATCCAAATCTTCAGATTGCTTTCTGTGAAGAACAGACCCAAATTCAAGCATTTTATTCAAAAATCCATCTGCCGTAGCGGCCGCCATAACCATCAACCCGCATTGGTTTAGTTTTTAAAATTAAAAAATTGCCATCTTAAGAACCACGACCACTGGTTTTAAGGCAGTGATGTTGAATGCTCATTGGCTCTCAAGTGTCTCGTGACCATTTGCGACATGCCGTATTCTGCGATGTATATGTTTGAATGAGATATTGCAGTGCTGTAATGGTGTGCATCAGGAGAAGATTTACAGCAATTAAAGCTGTGTCTCGTTTCAAAGGCTTCGTCCTCCGGAGGTTGCATTTGTTGGCCGCATACATCATCGAGGCTGCCTCAGTTCAGAAAAGCGAGTGTGACCTTCTTTCACGGGAATTTGGAGGATGTATGAGGTGTATCCTTTGTGGGCACTCACAACCCACAATTCTTTGCTTCAATGGAAATTAACATAATTTGTCTGAAAAAAATTACACCAATTTGCCCGAAAATATGATGTTCAAATGTAAGTAATTTTAATTCCCAAGTTGAAGTACCTCAGTAGATGGGTGCAGAGTAAATAATATGTATATTTATAGTAATATATAATTAAAATAAAGTATTAGACTAAAAGTACACCTGTAAATCTATTTTATTTTCTCTTTACGTCATTATAACTCTCTTAAAATGTACCTCATGCATTCCCTACCAGAGGGACTTTCTCTTCTCACTCAAAGCACACATGCTTGTTAAAGAGTGGCGTGCTGTCATAGCAACCATGCTAAGTTCTGTTTCCATTTGTCCTATGAAGGCCATCTCCTTTAAACTAGGCTTGTTTAATGGAGGACACTTGGTATAATGCAGCCTTAAAAGGACGCGTCCTAGCCACTGATATATATATATATATATATATATATATATATATGTAGAACTGGATTTCTCATGATGTCATATCAGTGAAGCCACTGCGCCACCATATTGCTATGCCCAAACATTCCAATGTCCCTATTGACTTAATAGGAAATCATCTAATTTCAGCGAGTAAACAATCATTCAATCTGCATGTACATCCCTATAACGCAAACGTCCTACACATGTAATTATTTATTTATTTAAAATCAGGAATTTTTCCTGTTTCTTGAAAGCCTGAGCAAGTTATGTATATCTGTATCAATCAGTATCCATCTCTAACAAACTTCATCGGCGAACAGATCAGCTGAATGCAAACAAGTTCACTGAAACTGAGTTAAGATATTATTTATAGACTTATTTTTATTGTGATAATCGAAGAGTTTGTTCAGAGTTACTCGTTTTATGTTTTTATAAAAAAGTTCCTTGTTCTCGCAATCACTTGAATAAGAGCATGCGCTCTCGCTCCCTCTATCACACACACAGCGGGCGCTAAGATTGAGGGAGACAAGCAAAGCAAAGCTGTTTAAAATTAAACTGATACGGGTTCGACTGGAAGACAATGAATTAAATTGACTACAGAGAGCACTTCAATGTGAAAACAAGGAAATCCCGGGCATCTAAGGCGATTTAGAAATCCCGGTCTGACTTTTTTTAAGGTCCCTTTCGGGGGTAAAGATGTATTGTCACACTAAACAAGCAGGTATTACAGCTTGTCCTACTTACATTACAACTTGTGGACAGTTTTCCCACTTCCTTTAGTGACTGTTGTACTGCACTGATAGACTGAACACCAGGGCAGGTGAATGCTCTGACATCACGATCTGCATATATCGTCTCCCTCATAACGAATATTATTCATAACAAGCAAATCAAACATTAAACATGATTGTCACTAGAAGTCGAAATGCAACTGTCGTATCTGCAGATCGGAGACGGTGAAATGGGGGTGTTTTTTCCTATCAGTCATTGACGCTCTATGAGAGGCTGGGCATACTAAGATGGCCGCTTGAACACTTCCAGTGGCTTCACCTCCTGCTGGCAGTTTAACATTGCATCAGTGATCCAGTTCTATTTATATTTCAGTGGACCTAGCTAGCACGCAGCCTTCGAAATGAGACACAGCTTAATAATTTTAATTTCACTCTGCACCTCACACAATGCTATTGTATGATGTCAGGGCGCACATCGGATGCAGCGCATCACCCTTTGGACAACTTTTGTACTGAATTTAACCATTTTTCTGAATAAATTACTGTTTAAATTTGTCTGCCTGTTACGTGTTTAATATGCTTAAGAAATGGTTATGTTTAGGTTTAGCAGTAGGTGTGGGATTAGTGGCTGTAAATGTTGAAATGTGGTTATGTTTAGAGGTTGGGGTAGGGTTAAGCGATCTAAAATATCTATAAACAATAAAAATGTACAAATATATGTGAAAGTGTTAGGCCTACATTACACCCAAAAAACACCCATTTTTTGGTTGTAATGTCCATGGAAAGGTGCCAAAAGTGAATTGTGAAGCGAGTTGTTATCAGCTACAGTGAAGAGGAATGCATATTTTATAAACTGTAACCCCCAGCCCAAACCCTAAACCTAACCATCAGTGAAGTAAAAAATGTAAGGTTAGAGGGAAAAATGCAACCTCCAAATCACACTCATCACTGATTAAACCAACATAATTTTTTCCTGATTTTGATGCAGGCTTTGAACCTGGGTCACCTACATCATTGACATGAAGTGCTCCCAGTTACACCACAAGGGAGGTAGATATGCTGATGCAGATGCAAAAAGTTCTGATATGTGATGGCTCTTGTCAGTGAGTTGGCATAATGTGGCCAATCCTAGGGCACTGGAACTCTCAGAAACAACATGCCATCTTCACATGTGATCATGTTGCTGAAACATATGTAATAAAAAAAACATTCACATTTGAAAAATTAAACAGGCACAGTGCAAGCCACAAATAACTGAACATTTAACCTCAAACAATTATCACTCATATTTAACTCTGCTGGGATTTAGTCTGAAATAGTTTACTGGATGTTATTCAGGTTTCTTGCCATGAACCTGGGGATAATCGTGCTCTCTTGCTCTGAGGCAGCGGGGATCTATATCGTTTCTGCATCAGCAGGGACTATCTGATAGCATCTACCCCAGAGCTCTGTCCTATCTCAGTTTATCTCATTTATCTACCACTGAAGGGAGTGTGGATCCTTCCGGCTGGAGCATTTGGAGGTGTTCATTCACAGCTGTGGTTAATGGAATATCTGTACCTCCCAAAAACAAACATACTGTCCACAGAAGTGTACAGTATATTGCAGTAACACCTTCTGGGCAGAACAACAAAAAACAGGCCTCTGAGGAGCTTTTAGCACACACTGTGAGGATTTTGAACTGCATCTGTCAGTCAAAGATATACTACCAAATAGATTTGATTTCCTTTGTTATTTATAAAGTGATAGTTTACCCAAAATTTTAATTCTGACATAATTCACTCAACCTCATTTTGTTCCAAAATAACATGCCTTCACTGTGGACGAGCTTCTCACATGCACTTAAGGACTCATCGCAGACGCCAAGATTTTCACTGATAAATTACTTTAATTCTGGGCTATTTCTCACCAAAACCTATTGTATAACTTCAGAATACTTGGAAAATGACATCCAAGTTGTAAAGTGACTATGACACTTTTTGGGTTATCACTGTCATCTGCCACTGAATTGAAAAGATGGACTGAGATATTCAATAAAACTCTTTTATGTAAAGAAAATAAGGAAAGAAAGTCATATGGTTTTAGTATAACATGAGAGTAAGTAAATGACAGAACATGCACTTTTGGTGCACTATTCCTTTAATGTCATGCAATGGCTTTGTACAGATTATGAGTATCAATATCAGTAGATATGACATGTTTAGTGATGGCTAAGCATATTTTATGTACAGAATTATTCTGAAAATACTCTTTTCTGTAATGGTTGGCTTCCTGTGTGTGCCAAGGACCATAGCCAATGTGCTGTCTTTAAAAATGCCTCAAGTTGATGTAAAATGTAAATACTTCATGTAGCCTATATACAATTCTACATTTGTATAATTTCATCCCTTGGTAACACTTTGACAAGACTGATTCTGGTACCCGTTCAAATGATTGGCAGCTTTATTGTTAGGTAACACTTTTGTTTATTGGATGACCTTTCTGAGGTCAAAAATAATGACAAATAAAAAAGTATGCTTGATGAATTCACAATATCCTGGGTGAATGCAATTTTGGTAACACTATATTTATACAGTATATATCTTCAATATATTGTAGAAAAAGTGGGTAAGAAGGTCATTATCATAAACTAAAATTAAAATAAGGACGAAAACTAAATGTAAAAGAAAAACATTTTCCTAAACTGATATATATATATAAAAAAATAAAAATAAATAACATGATTGGAAAAACTGAAACTAAACTAAAAGTCATTTTTATGGCTCTGAAACTGACTAAGGGGCCATTTACACAGCAACGTTGTCAACTAAAAACTTTTTATGCGTTTTGGCTGTTCGTTTAAACGACAACAGTGTTTTGGGGCCTCAAAACGCAAACTTTTGAAAACGGGTTTCAAAGTGCAAGTTTTTGAAAACGATGCCTTATCGTCTCCGTGTAAACATACAAAAACGCGAATTTGTGAAAACGATGACGTCATGCGCACGCGTATTACGTGTTCAGTCTATAGGCATGCACGCAAGTACTTCAAAACAACGCGCGACACATTCAAAACTACAATGGCGGACTACAGGACTGTGTTTGTGCTGCTCAAGATTTTGAGTTTATTGACACTTCTCAAGCAAAGTAATTGTAGTAATAAAGCAACCTCATCATCCGTCCAGACAAAATTACCCAATGCTTTCGCCATCTTCATTGTTTGTATTCCCCACTCTGTGGAAGAATGCTTATGTGCGCAGGCGCGTTGTGTTTCTTTATAAAGTGACATCGCCAACTACTGGCCTGGCATGCATAATACAGCAATTTTAGTCATTTTCACGGATCCGTGTGAACGGGGATCGTTTTGACAACGTTGTTGTCTGTACGCAAACCTTTTCAAAAACGCAAAGGAAATACTTTTCCGTTTTTAGTACATCATTGTCGTGTAAACGTACCCTAAAATAAAATACAAATAATCTTGAAAAATATTTATTTTTTATTTATTATTTTGTGGCCTGTTTTTTAAACATTTAAACCCGCCATTAGCGTATCATGAAGATGAAGACAGTGATAATAGACAGCCTGTTGACCTCGTTGCATTGCAACAGAGCGGAAATCACTTTCATCAAGAAGAGAAGCAAAACAGGTAGGAAAGGCACTAGTCGCATCTCTGACTTTTACAATTATGACACATTGCTTCTGTACCAGATGATTCAAACTACATGGACTTGTATGATGTTCATTCTGAGTACTCTGACACTGATCCTGACAAGGAGGAGGGTAAGGATTATATTATATAAACATTTTCTCTGATTAGTCTAAGACTGATGAGATTTACTGTTGCTAAAATTATTTATTTAGAATTAATTAATTTTTACATTTGGCAGACACTTTTATCCAAAGTGACTTACAGTGCCCTTATTACAGGGACAATCCCTCTGGAGCAACCTGGAGTTAAGTGCCTTGCTCAAGGACACAATGGTGGTGGTTGTGGGGATTGAACCAACAACCTTTTGCTTACCAGTTCAGTGCTTTAGTCCACTATGCCACCACCACTCTACTACAGAACTTTGTGGTTGAAACTTAAAATTGCAAGCAAAATGTGGAAGAACAATTTACGTGAGCTGTGTTTTGGCACTGCTCTTCTGCACGGATGGATCTCATGATTTGAGCTTACCTGGACATCGCCTGTGTACATTTTAAACAACTTGAGATGATACATTGTAAACAGAAAGACTATGTGTTAAAAGGACAATTAGCTGTAGCTTGTGCATTTCTGCAACTGGGACAAAAGAATTGAGAAAACAGCAGCATACACTTTTAGGGAATCTGGAAACTACAGCATTGTTATAAAATACTCAAAAGTTATGAATACTAGTAAACATGTTACAGTAACTCCACCGGACAATGCAGATACATTGCGATCGATTAACACATAAGTATTGTTCAATTCATATGAGCATGACAACCATTATAAGTTTCAACTACCAGACAACAAATCCAAGCATTATAGCAAGTGAAGAACTTCGCCAAACAGTTAACAGATAAACATCCATCCAGACTGCAGCGATGCTGTCCTGAACTGTGTGACAGTGCCTGACTGAACTGAACAGTGTAGTTTCCCCAGCTGGAACATGTGACAGCTAGTTATTTTCTGTTTACGGACATGATGTAATGACTTAAGGATGAACAACATAAGCCTGCTCAAAACACAAATAATTTTTGTAGGCTTACCATAGTGAATTGGGGTAAAGTAAGGACATTGTTTTGAACACTGATTTTTTATTTATGTAATAATGACATTTTGTTTCATTTTTAAACAAAACAAAATATTCCATAGTGCAGCTTCAAGTTATGCAAAAAAAGCATAGCTCAAAATTTGCCAATGCCATATCTAATATTGCATGTATATATTTCATTCATCGAATTGCACTTTTTTATTAATAGGTGTGTATTGGGGGTTGAATACAATTTAAGCTCTGTTAACAGCATGTGTGATTGGCATAATTCCTGTCCATGAAGTTTGAACCATGTAAACAGTACTTTAGTTGCGTGAGTGTCATGCTGTCAGTGTCACGCTAACAAAGTTTTAAAAGAAGATTATTATCATTGTTATCATTATTATTATTTACAAATTGGACATTAGGGAGTCCAGCTGATACAAACTCCTTAAGTTATAAGGAGTATCCGTTTACCCCAAAAATTTTATTTCTTTCATCATTTGCACTCGCTCATGTTTTTCCAAACCTGTATGACTTACTTTCTTATGCAGTAAACAAAACAAGATGTTTTGCAAGAGCACCAGGTCCCTGTGTGCACACAACATATCCCGAGAGTGAGCTAGGATTAGCCAATCATCGAGATAGTTGAGAATGCGAATGCCAACCTCCCTTAACGGGGCAAGAGCTGCCTCTGCGACCTTCGTGAAGACGCGAGGGGACAAGGACAGACCGAAAGGGAGGACCTTGTACTGATATGCCCGACCCTCGAATGCAAACTACAGGAAAGGTCTGTGTCAAGGTAGAATCGAGAAGTGGGAGTACGCGTCCATCAAGTCTACCGCCGTGAACCAATCTTTATGCCGGACGCTCGCCAGAATGCGTTTTTGCGTCAGCATCTTGAACGGGAGTCTGTGTAAAGCCTGGTTCAGTACTCGCAGGTCCAAGATTGGCCGCAACCCACCGCCTTTTTTCAGTACAATGAAGTAGGGGCTGTAAAACCCCTTCTTCATCTCAGCCGGAGGGACAGGTTCTATTGCATCCTTCCGTAGGAGGGTAGCAATCTCTGCGCGCAAGGTAGCAGCGTTTTCATCCTTCACATAGGTGAAGTGGATGCTGCTGAACCTGGGTGGATGCCTGGCGAACTGAATCGCGTAGCCAAGTCGGACGGTCGGATCAGCCATCGCGACAGATTGGAAAGCGCAATTCACGCATCCAAGCTCTGAGCGAGGGGGACCAAAGGGACAATCTCATCGGATGTACCGGCAGGTGGGGCCTCGCAGCGGGGCGGAGCCTGAGGTGCCACACCATGTTGTGGCCGTGCTGAGTCCTGGGACATCGAAGCACTTACCTGGCTCCTTGTGACCACCCCCGGAACAGCTTGGGATGGGGGAGGAAGAGGCCTGTCCTCGTGACCCATGGAGACTGTCACATCGGGGGCAGATTTGTGCCACAGCTGGGCACGCAGTGGTGGGGAGACCGCCGCTGGAGCGCCAACCCTGCAAGGATTAAAAGGTGGACGGTGGTCGTGAGAACAGCCCGATCGGGGCAGACGAGCATGCTGGGGAATGGGAGGTCCGTGGGGGAATACCCAGTAGAGGTGGTCCCATTGGGGTCCCCAAATCGCCCCCAGTGCTAGCCACACTGGCCTCATACCCGTAGGTAGAAGGACAGAGGCGGGGAGCAGCTGGGGTGGCCGCGACCTCAACGTTGCCATGGTCATGTTCTTGCAGTGAGTACATGATCCATCCACGAATGCTGTCTCCGCGTGGGTCACGCCCAGACACGAAAGACAGCGATCATGACCGTCCAAAGTTGAGAGGTAATGACCACAACCAGGAATAACACACAAACGGAAAGGCATCTTTAAAAAGATGCGTCTTTAAAAAGACGTTCCGTATGTGCCGCTCTGTTAGAGAAATATACTCTTTTAGAAAAATATACTCTCTTTTTTCTGCCGAAGCTCCCAGGGTCGTTCTCTACAGTGCACCATTGCAGAGGAGGGAGAAGCCACTGAAATGCGCCGTCAGATCCAGCAGAGGTGAATGAACAGTCAGCTCAGTAAACATTGACCGTTCGGCTCCGAAGAGAAAATCTGAATGAGTGGTTGCATACCAGCTGTATGCAAATACCACTCGCCAATTTTCATTGGCTTTTTATCAAAGACAAGAGGTGTCTCGGGCTCCCAAGAGTGACCCCTAGTGTCACTACATCGACACAACGTCGAGTGAGTGACAGATAGGGAAGTTGAGTTTCCATATCATCATTGAGTGATATGCAAAGATAAATATGCAAATAACAGACTTTTGAAGTGTTACTGCCATAGTTGTGACCCAAGCAGCACACTATGTTTAACAGTGTTGGTACTCAGGTCCAAGAAGAAAATGTGACAAAGAAGAATATATCAAGTGACAGGAAGTGAGAAAATGACTATATTAAAGATAAAAGAGTTGCAACCGCCTGTCGCTTTGAGCTCGGTGTCTGTACTCTTAAATGAAACACCAGAAGCTATGAATACAGCACATATGTGTGAGTCAATAAAATGAATTGATTGGAGAGTAAAAGCACTTAGGAGAATTCAATATGGAAGACAATCAACTGTGTGCACTACAGTGGCACATATTATTTCATTCTGATTCAAATAGCACTTACCAAGACCTTTCACTTTTTCTCTTCCTAAGAGGGCAACATGCATATAGTAAAGGTGTTCAGAAGAGGAGTCCATGTTTATTTTTATTTCTATGTAGGTACAAAAATAGCAACAGTCGCTAAGCTTACATCAAATCTTCCCTTTATGAATGTACTGTGAGCTGTGGCACCGATTACAACAGGCAACTAAATAAACCAGCAATTATGTGACAAACCCAAGAGAGGTGGAAAAAATACCCACTTGCGAACATGGCACAACAAATCAGTTTCATAACTGTCATTGTATCTGTTCATATGACAATTACAACCACATTAATGAAATCATCATAACAATCTCTATGGGCACAGCGGCTACACTGATGGGGGACTTGTGGCATATGCCTGATGGCAATAAATTCAACATGCATGGGGAAATGGAAGAATATGCTCCTACTTATGCAACCACATGTTTTTATTGTACAGCCATGTATGGAGGCAGAGTGACTCTACAAATATCTGTTGAGTGGTTACTGTTCTGTGGTTGGAATATGATTTTGTGTAATATCCACTTCAAATGCCATTTCATTAAGCACATACTCAGCTCTTCTCATTGTTTTCAATACACCATCTCAGATTTGGGGCTCAGTAGAGGATTGAAAAAAGCCAGTGACATAAGCAGAGGTCACAGGATAGATAGAAGATAGATAGAGAGACGGAGAGAGCATCAGATGGCAGTGAATTCAGGACGGAATGCCTTCCTTGGTATTGACAACAGATCAATGCTTGTGGTTGTGTATGGAGGGTATGCACAGCTAAAAACAATACAGCTAAAGTGGTGCAATGTGATTGTTTGAAGATGACCCTGATGCTGCAGGAACATGTTCCCCTTTTTTGCCCTTTGTGCTTAGAGGGCACAATATATCACATTCAAACAGAGACAAGGCATCAGCCTGCAATCCCGTGACAAAATCAAGAAAGGAGAGGAAAAGAAATCAATGGATGACAAACAGGAAGCTACTCACTATCTCTCCCTGATGCAACCAATACCTAAAGTGATAGCCAACACTTGGGCTGCAGTCCCAGATCTCAGACAGACTGATCGATGCCTGCTGTCCCGCATTAACTCCAGGACCCACGCGTCTTCTGCCAGACTGAACATGATACTGTGTGGTCAAAGAATTTAATCTGACCATACACCTCCCAACAATTAAAATATTTGATCCTGAGATTCCATAACCCGTTATTTCAGTGGTCTAGACATGGTTTCCCTCATGTCTCTTTCCCAGAGAGGTTTCTTGAAGGTTCCATTTAGTCTGATTTTGCATAGAACAAGTCTGTTCATTGTTTAAAAAAAAAAAAAAAAAAAACAGGTCAGGATTTTCACTGCAAAAGGACTTAAAGAGGTCATGACATGACTTTTTTTTTTTTTTTTTTTTTTTTTTTTAATATGTTCCTTGAGGGTTATTTCTAATATTAGAAAAAAAAAAAAAAAATGGTTTTTTTTTTTTTTTTTTTACAAAAAAATAATCATATATTTGTAAAACATGATCATTTTCCACCCTCATTCTGACCCTCTGTCAGAAACATTCAATTTTGGTGCTGCTTCTCCTTTAAGACTTGACAGTGAACGCCCACTGTTATAATTGGCTCTTGGTTCTTGATTGGTCTGCACTCTCCTTGCCATCTTACTGCTCACAGCTACTAGGCAGTGCTACTAAGTTATAAAGTAGGCGTTGAAGTGTTGTTGTGGAGGCGGTCAGATGCTAATGTCTACCATGTGTGACATCACAATGTGGAGGAAGTATAGAACGAGTCATTTTGGCAGCTTGGTTTAAAAAAATAAATAAAATAAATAATATATATATATATATATATAAAATATTATTTTTTTGCAGTGTGGAGGAAGTTTTCAGTTCTGAAACTTATAGTATGTTTTTTATCGTACAATGACCTTTTATATGTCAAAAGATCAAGGAAAATGACCCCTTTAAATTGTGGGTTGTTTCTCACCAAAATATATTGTATGCCTTCAGAAGACTTGTAATATGACGCATGAATGAATGATACTTTTAGGCCCTTTTTTAACTTCACAGTGAGGCACTGTCCACTGCCATTGAAATACACATTGAAACATCTCCTTTTGTGTTTAGCATTAGAAAGTAAGTCATGTGGGTTTCGAATGACATGAGGGTAATTTAAATTATGATAGAAATTTCATTTTTGGGTGAACTATTCTTTTAAAGGGAGCATATTGTGGAAAACAGAATTGTGTGTGCTTTTTAGAAATAATGTAGAAATACTCTTCCCATTCACAATGCAAAGCTGCCTTCCCAGCCCACCAAGACCATTTATGAAAACTAAGTTAAGATGCAAAAACTGGACATTCAGAATGCATTATGGTTATGCTGTCAGAATTATCGCACATTAACATAGATTTTAAGATATCAACACCCATTCAGCATTAAGCAGCATGACAAGGGCATTGTTATTTTGTTTTTGGATTCTTCCCCTTTTACTCCCAATTTGGAATGCCCAATTCCCAATGTGCTTTTAAGTCCACATGGTCACGTTGTGATTCGCCTCAGTCCGGGTCGCAGAGGACAAATCCCAGTTGCCTCCACGTCTGAGATCGTCAACCTGCGCATCTTATAATGTGGCTTGTTGAGCATGTTGCCACGGAGACATAGCGGCAACCATGCTCAACTCACCATGCGCCCCACCGAGAACGAACCACATTATAGCGATCATGAGGAGGTTACCCCATGTGACTCTACCCTCCCTAGCAACCGGGCCAATTTGGTTGCTTAGAAGACCTGGCTGGAGTCACTCAGCACACCCTGGGATTCGAACTAGCGAACTCCAGGGGTGGTAACCAGCGTCTTTACCACTGGGCTACCCAGGCCCCCGACAAGGGCATTGTTAATGATTCCAGAAGTCATTTACATATAAAAGTTGTAAAACAGCTATGTTCAGTAGCAAAAACAGAAAGTTTAATTCTAAGGGTCAGAGGAAGGATGAAAGATATTTCTGTAAAACTAAATTACAACTGATTTGGTACCAGATACCTTGACTAAAACTATAAGCATACTCCAGGGATCTAAAATGCAATAAAAATATACAGTATGTGACAAAAATGATGGGATATTTTGAAAGTACACCCAAACATAGTACACTAATTTATTAAACAAAAAAAACAAACAAACAAAAAAACAAGTGTGCTTCAAAATTTCTCATGAACCGAATAATTATGTTATATTGGCAATTCATATTTTGCAATAGTATTATCTATTCAACTCTTTATAAAGATTCAAAGGAGAAGCATTCAGTTAATATGGAACATATTCATCTACTGTGCCAATGGCACGGCCAAGCCGCACAATCATTCGTATGTAAAGTGATGTGAGATTGCAGCCACCCATCCCTGGTAATAGTGGAAGAAACAGCCAGTCAGTGCACACTAGACAGATAGTTCCCCTCCCAGAATACATCTCTTTTAATGATCTCATTCTAGTGGGTGTCATGCTCTCCAGCTTTGCTGTTGCTGGCAATTCACAGCCTGAGTGGAATCATCTATGTATCATATAATTATAACGACCTGCGTCCAGCCCATGTTGTCACGCTGGATCTCATGAAAGTAAATGGAGCTTTATGGCGATAATGCCAGAGGGAACACATTCCTTGTCTCCCTCGCCGCCAAACATTAAAATGCTTTGCCTGCACTTAACCACCATAAAAATTTAAGAAAAAGGGGTGAGGGAAAAAATAATAGTTTGGTACACTTATAAAGCTCTGTGTAGCCCCATCTTATTACACACTCAAGGCACTTTGCTGTAGCAGTAACAACTGACAACTATGGTGTACATACCTTGCATTATATTTATACACTGAAAATATCATCATCAGCTATCAACAAAGCTGGACAAGAGGCAGACTGAACAGGCTTTTAAGTCTTGTTTGATTGATAAATCTTCTTTTTAGTTCAGTTTCTTCTTTTCCAACTGCCACAGTACAAAATGCATCAGCCTTACTATTTGACATAGTAATACACATCAAGTAAAGCTTTTAGTCTCCGCAGAAATTATCACCATAATATGCCATGTTAATCTATCTAGTCAGGCCTCAAATAAAAAAAGGGGACATTTTGCTGAATGGAGGAATTTTCAGTTGAAAGCAGATATTAGATTATTCTTGTCTTGATGTTCTGCTGTGCTCTTGTTTCATTTGGGGTTTTGGCTTAGTAATGGGCTTGTGTGGATATTTCATTCACCACACTCTATGCAGCTGACTGCCGAATATGCAGGAAATGGATGTGATTTTATGGCAATTGACTGAATCAATAATCTCCATTTGTGGCTGTGCATTGTTGTGGTATGTTTTACTGCAAATGAAACCTTTATGAGAAGACAACTGAATACTGACAACTGGTTTCTCCAGCTTAGTCTTAAAAGCAGAACAATAAAACCTCTATTTTAACCTTCTACTGACGTGTACAGCAAGTTTCACAAACTCATTTTACACAGCATAATTCAAATGGATAAAAATGTTGTCGATATGGTTTTGACAAAACTGCACTAACATATGTAGTCATGTTTAAGAGGGAAATGGGTGAATTTACATTGCATTTACACCATTCTGTTTCATCCCTAATGCTTCAAATCCCTTCATAAACAGGATACATAAAACTTCTAATCCACAACATAAAGGAATAATCTTAAGTGCAACAGAGGCTGACAAAAATGCCCTATCATACTGCACTAAATGAGCCTTTCAATACATGTGGTGGAAATTATACTTTCAATATACACCGATCAGCCACATAATTTAAACCACCTGCCTAATATTGTGTAAGTCCCCCTTGTGCCACCAATACAGCGCCAACCCACATCTCAGAATAGCATTCTGAGATGCTATTCTTCTCACCACAATTGTACAGAGCGGTTATCTGAGTTACCATAGACTCTGTCAGTTCAAACCAGTCTGGCCATTCTCTGTTGACCTCTCTCATCAACGAGGCGTATCCATCCACAGAACTGCCGCTCACTGGATGTTTTTTTTTTGTGTTTGTTTGTTTGTTTGTTTGTTTTTGGCACTATTCTGAGTAAATTCTAGAGCCTGTAGTGTGTGAAAATCCCAGAAGATCAGTAGTTACAGAACTACTCAGCCCGTCTGGCACTAACAATCATCCATGCGATTATCTAATCAGCCAATCGTGTGGCAGCAGTGCAGTGCATAAAATCATGCAGATACGAGTCAGGAGCTGCAGTTAATGTTCACATCAATCATCAGAATGGGGAAAACATTTGATCTCAGTGATTTCGACCATGGCATAATTGTTGGTTCCAGACAGGCTGGTTTGAGTATTTCTGTAACTACTGATCTCCTGGGATTTTCACGAACAACAGTCTATAGAGTATACTCAGAATGGTGCTAAAAACAAAAAAAACATCCAGTGAGTGGCAGTTCTGCGGACAGAAATGTCTTGTTGATGAGTGAGGTCAACAGAGAATGGCCAGACTGGTTCAAGCTGAGAGAAAGGCTATGTTAACTCAGATAACCACTCAATTGTCCAATCGACCAATTGTCGTGAGCATAATAGCATCTCAGAATGGACAGCATGTCAAACCTTGACCTACAACAGCAGAAGACCATGTTGGGCACTTTATTAGAACCATAGTGTTCATAATAATTGGTTGGTGAGTGTACATTCCCCCAACATGACTGGCCTTTTGGCCCCTTTTGGGCTACATTGGTTTTTCTTTTGTGTTTGCATTTTGTTTGCAGATTGGTAGTGGCCGAGTTGAGAAGTTGATGGGCCCAATGATTGGTCCTGACAGGATTCACCTGTGCTGAGGGTTCCATTGACTTTAAAACTAGCTCTCTGCCAGTCAGCAAGTGCCTCTCCCCAATCCAGACTTGTGTTGTTTGGCTTTATTCTTGTTTTGTTATCATTTCATTTCCTGTACATATTGTATCCTTTCCCTTTATTAAATTATATTCTTTGAGCCTGTATCCAACGTGTAGTCTCCCTTATTGTTGCGGCTTACAAGCCGGCCATGACAAATGGGAGCTCGTGTCCGGGATTTTTGTCGTTTTGGTGATCCCTTTGTGCTCAGTGTGGTTTGTATATTTAGTTTCAGTTTCAGGCGCTTTGTTTGTGTTCACTGGCTATTTGGTGGGTGTGTCGCCTGCATTGTTTCTTCAGCCGTTTGAATACAAACATTGTTTGTAGTGCTATTGTTTGAATATTTATACTCACCGTTCTGTGGTAGATACATGTTGGATTTAAGAATATTTGATTTGTTTGTTTGCCACCCTAATTTTTCTTTTTTTTTTTTTTTTTTTTTTTTTGCGGGGAGGATATTTTGGGAAGTTCTATTGTCCCAGTTGTTCTGTTCAGGGAGAGGACTGTCATGGCTTTGTCTCCAGCTTTAGCTGAAGTTGTTGGTTCTCCACGCTGTTTAAAAGGTAAGTGATCTTTTTTGGTTTAAACAGTGGGGGATTTAAGCAGTAGCTTTATTGCTGCTGTTGCCGTTCTGTTCCCCTGTTAGGTCTTAGCGACTTGTTCCCTTTTGTGACAAGTTGAACTTATCTTAATATGTTTGCTATTTTTGTGTGGTGACCATGGGTAGAGCGGTTGTCTCAGGGGCACATATATGGCACGGGAGAGTTGCCAGCTTGCTGGTTGCTTGCACTGTGCCAGCAGGCTTTAGTGCATAAATACCCCCCACCAGTAACTGCACATAGACTAGGGTGAAGTTAGTTAGTGTCTTGTGTATTTAGATAGGAGTGGGGAGTTTTGCTCTTTACTTAAATCCCTCCTGTTTGGCCTTTGTGATCACGTTATTTATCGCTCAAGTAAAATCTGCGCATCGTTTTCATATTATGGCTAACTTCAGATTTTATTAGTTTGCCGTCTGAAGCATTGCTTGAGTCATGCACAAAAGATCAGTTATTGAAGATCGCTGAGCATTATGAGATTGAAGTAGGCGACAAGCGATTAAAAGAGTTTAAGGAGAATTTAAAAAGATTCTCAAAGTGAATTTAGTTGATAAAGGGTTGAACTGTCTTCTGGGTGAACAACCTAGTCAAGCAACCATTGGCTCTTCAACGCCACCTTTGCGCAGTTCGGCTCACTCTTAAACGTTTGAGCAGCAAAAAGAGTTGTTGTTATTACAGTTTGAGTTAAAGCGTGTAAAACAACAAAGTGAACAAGGTAACCTTGAGCATTGGAAATACCATCTAGATTTAATTCGAGCAGGTAAACTTGATTTGACACCATCGGAAATTTGTGGTTGTTACCGAAATTTAATGAGAAAGGTCCTGATATATTTTTCACATTATTTGAGCATGTGGCAGATTCAAAAGGTTGGCCTGAAAAAGAGCAAACACTGCTTTTGCAGTGTGTTTTTACTGGTAAGGCTCAAGAGGTATACTCCGCTTTGCCATTATCAGAGAGTGAAAATTACACTATGGTTAAAGATGCGGTTCTAAAAGCTTATGAACTGGTACCAGAAGCATACCACCAAAAGTTTAGAACTTTGTCCAAAGTTGTGAATGAAGCTCACATTGAGTTTGCCAGAGACCTCAACATCCTGTTCAGTCGTTGGTGTGTTGCATCTGAGGTACAAACGTTTGAGGAATTGTGTGAATTAATTGTGCTTGAACAATTCAAAAATTCCGTGCCTGCTCGAATCGCTACTTATAAGTGAGCATAAAGTTAACTGATCGTATGGCACCCAAGAATTCTGATTTGGTTTGTAACTACTTCCGTGGTAAGGAACATTGGAAAAACGACTGTCCTGTGCTTAAGACTAAAGGTAAATATTCAAATACTTCTACCCGCGTTAAGCCTGCTATGCTCGTTGCGCCCATAAATATTAGTTCTGTTAAGTCTGCCTGTGAAGAACAGTCTAATGCCATGAACGCTGTTAGAGTGCATACTCGCTCCATTTATTACAAATGGTTATGTCTTTGGTTGTGTCTTTGACTGGATGTGACGAAAAGATTCCAGTAAAAATTTTGAGAGATACAGGGGCTTCAGAGTCTTTTGTCTTACAGTCTGTACTGCCTTTTTCCCAGGTAAGTGATACTGGGACCAGTGTCCTTATTTGGGGAATTGGGTTAACCATTTTGTCTGTTCCTTTACACAAAGTAGTGTCTGATTATGTTTTACCTTTTGATCAAATCAGAGATGTTGCTCATGGCTAATTTTTGCAGGATGGAATGTTGATGAGAAAATGGGTTTCTCATGATAGCAGTTTTGGAGGTGACCCTATTATGCAAGTGGTGGTTCCAAGCAAGTTTCGTTCTTTGGAATGTTTTCACCAGACACTTAAGTCTTTATTGCGTGCTTTCTGTATGGAGATGGATGGTGATTGTGAAGAGGGATTGCCGTGGCTGATGTTGGCAGCCCGAGAGGCTGGTCAGGAGAGTATAGGTTTCAGTCCAAATGATCTAGTGTTTGGGCACACTGTTCGAGGTCCTTTAGCAGTGTTGCAGGATAACTGGACAGAAACTGAGCCTCCTCAATTTTATAAATTATGTGAATGATTTTAGGCTCAGACTTTATGAAGCGGGTAAGTTAGCAAAACAAAAGCTGCTCACCTCTTAGTCAAAAATGAAGTCTCTTTTTGAACACCGTCAGTTTTTCCCTGACGATCAGGTTTTGGCACTTTTTCCAATAGACGGTTCACCCTTTCAAGCCCAGTATTTTGGCCCTTTTACTGTAGTGAAGCAGATTTCTGATCTGAATTATTTGATTGCTACTCTTAAACGGAGAGAGTCCATTCAATTATGTCATATTAATCTGTTAAAGCCTTACTATTGCCATTTGTCTGGGTTGTGGGATGGGAGTGCAACTAACGTTAAACCTGCTTTAGTGGTTGAGATTGCCTCGCACTCTGCTTTGGGGAATGAGGTGGATGAGGGAGTCTCACCACCATATGATGCTATATTGCTGGGTCGTTTAAAGAACTCTTGAGTGTATAAAAAATCTGTATGTTTTGCTGGCTCATCTGACTGACTTTAGACATGCTGTATTTATTTGCCTCATTAAACAATACGCCACCCTGTTTGTTGACATTCTGTCTTGTACACACTGGGTGGAACATGATATTGACGTTGGCAATGCTGAATCCATCCACCAGCATTTCTATCGATGCGGAGACTCAGTATATGTTTGATTGCCATTGCACAGCCGTCGTTTTCAGGCTGGGCATCACCCTGTTTGATTGTGTGTAAATCTGATGGTACATTTTGCTTTTGTACTGATTATGGGAAGGTAAATAAAGTGACTAAACCAGATTCCTTCCCTCTCCTTCGAATGGAGGATTGTGTCGACCATGTTGGGGCTGTTAAATTTGTGAGTAAATTCAAAGTTCTGAAGGGCCACTGGCAAGTCCTTTTGACACCACGTGCTCGAGATATTTCTGCTTTTATTAAACCTGCGGGATTGTTATCGTATAACGTTATGCGTTTTGGTTTAAGCAATGCCCCTGCTACGTTTCAGAGATTGATGATCAGAGTTGTTTTTGGGTTGGAGAGAGTGGCCATTTATTTGGACTATGTTGTCGTTGTTAGTGATTCCTGGGAGTAGCACTTGTGTTGCATCACAGCCCTGTTCAGTCGCTTAAAGGAGGCGCGTCTCATTGTCAAACTGATCAAGTGTGAGTTTGCCAGGGCAACAGTGACGTACCTCAGAAAGGTGGTTGAACAGGGGTGTGTGCAACCAGTGCATGCCAAGGTTGACGCAATTGATCGCTACCCCTCTCCTACCACAGAAAGAGTTGATGCATATTTTAGGACTGTTAAGCTACTATTGTAGTTGAAAGAACTTCTCCACTCTAGTGGCCCCTCTTACTGATTTGCTCAAGGCTAAGGCTGCATTCAACTGGAGGCCTGCCTGTCAGCAAGCTTTTGAGGCAGCTAAATCGCTTCTCACTTCTTCCCTTATGTTGGCGGCACCACAGTTTGATAAACCTTTCAAGCTGTGTGTGGATGCCAGCAACGTAGGTGCAGGAGCGGTGCTACTTCAGAAGAATGGTGAGGGAATAGATTGACCGAAAAAGTTATCTTCTTACCAGCTAAACTATTCTGTGATTGAGAAGGAGTAATTAGGACTGATTTGGGCCCTGCAACATTTTGAGGTCTATGTTGGGTCAGTGGTTGTTTCATTGGTGGTGTACACTGATCACAACCCCCTCACATATTTACATTCTTTGTGGTGCCCAAATCAACGCCTTACCCCGTGTTTTTTTTTTTTCCAACAGTCTTATGTGCTGGACATAAGACACATTAAAGGCTCTGATAAAGTGTTGGCTGATGCCTTATCTAGAGCCTTATTGCCCAAAGTCTTTGTAATTGCCCTTGTTGGGTTGCCCTGCTGTTTACCCTGCTTGTCCTGTCTTCTTAATTTGCTTCTACAGGGCCCGTGGTTTCTGAAGGCTGGAGTTGGCAGGGTTTACGGGTTAGGGCTATCCAAAGGTGTGATTGTGTTTTTTTTTATTTTTTTATTTGCAGGTCTCCTTTGGATCCCTTCTTTTTATAGGGGAGAATTGGTCCTGACAGGATTCACCTGTGCTGAGGGTTCCACTCTCTCTACCAGTCTGCAAGTGCCTCTCCCCAACCCAGACTTGTGTTGTTTGGCTTTATTCTTGTTTTGTTATTATTTAATTTCCTGTACATATTCTTTCCCTTTATTAAATTATATTCTTTGAGCCTGTATCTGTAACGGGTTAAGAAATATACATTTTTATTGAAAGCAGATCACGTGGAGGAGGCGGCAGGAAGCGCATCATCGTTTACAAGAGAAACTTGCACAGAGAACAGATCAAGCGCCGTTCACAAACAAAAACATTCCAAAACAATAAAATAATAATAATAATAATAATAATAATAATTTCCAAATAATCATAAAAAAACAAACAATGAAAACAATGATGCGCTTAAACTCCTCCTTACCAACGAGCTTACGTCATCCCTCTCATGAGCGCACGTCACAGAGATGTACGGAAGCAAATATTTGTAGTTAAAAAGTATATAAGTATTGTTTTGTTTCTCAAAATAATCAATCGTTTGGGTTCAGAAGAACTGGAGTCGTGTGGATTATTTTGATGTACCCTAAATATGCATTTTGGATCGTCAAAAAATGGAGGACATTCACTTGCATTGTTTAGAGGAGGAGGCCTGAAATGAAATCCTAAAAGTCTTAAATTCTGTTTTGATGAAGAAAGAAACTCAGATACATCTTGGATGGCCTGAGAATGAGTAAATTATCAGCAAATTTTCATTTTTGGGTGAACTATTCCTTTAAAGTTGAGACATATATGAAGTGCAAAAACAAAACACTCCCCCTACCCTACTCATTATGAAACAGTTCATAAAAATAAACCCTGAATAACCAAAGCATGCCTAGAGCACAATTGAGCTTTTACGCCACTGACATCCATCAAGTAATGTAAGTGTGATGTTGTGTCATTTGAAAGAGCAGCCTCCAGAGAAATTTCATTGATTAGCAAAAGGGAAACTTTCCATATTATCATGTGTGGTTGCAAACTCATATACCGCAAACTCATGATATGCAGCTCCAGTGTGGTGTGTAATGTATGCAGAGGTTACAAAGAGGCAGCTATGGAGCTAAATAGGAAGTGATGGTGGTACAGTGCAACATCAATCAGCTTTCCTCCACCCAGAGTGCAGATACTGCATCTTCTGTGTGTCCGACTACACTGATGAGAACAACTTTTGTGCTGCAAATTGACAGGTAAGACTGAGCACATGCAAAAATGTCAGGAGAGAGAGCGAGAGAGAAAGAGTGACAGAAACAAAGACTGAGGGGCCCTGAAAGACTGTCTCTGTACCAGTCCTCATTTCCAACACTTTGCTGGCAAGACTCGTGCAGCTGTCAGAAATCTTTACAAAGTAAGAGCATGTGCTTTCTGAATCAAGATTTGGCCGATAGACCCATGGGCCCTGAGCACTGCAGGACTGAAAGAGGGAGGGGAAAAGGAAGACAGTAATGAAAGAAAGTCAGAGTAAAAGAGAAACAGAGAACAGACAGGTTTTATCGCACCAAGATAAAATGTAGCAAGGTAGCTCCTGGACATACTTTCAGGCTTCTAAGAAGCTGTTTTATTCCATATTGATTTTCAAAGGCTTTACTTGCTGTCTTGTTATCTGTGAGTTCCAAACAATAGGATGTTTTACCCTGAGACCACCAGGGTTGGATAAGTTTGTTCTTTGGTGTGCACTGGGCCTTATAGATCTCACAGATCTATGCTTCACAACATGGAATTGTTTTATCGACATCAGCAACACCGATCTGTTCTCCATTAGACTTGCTAAGTGAAGTGTTTTACAGTTTTTAAGACACAGATGAAACATTTAAAACTGTGACTACATTTACAAACAATGAGGAAATGTGCACCTGGACTTCCTTCTGTGTTTGTTCTTGTTGCAAAAGGGTTTTGGTCTTTAAATGGTTTAATCTTGGTTTAATTAGCTGTTTCACCTTTTTAATTGACACTGCGTTTCAAATGACATGAATGATTCCTTTGCAGGGCACTTCAAAAGGAGAATAATCATGGTAGCTATGCTGTTGGGCAGTGGTTCCCAAACTTTTTACAGTGGCGTACCCCTTCAAACATTCAACATCCTCACGCGTACCCCCTCTCTAACGCATAGATAAAATTCACACAAGGTAATTCGAAAATATGTCTGTTTAACACAATTATCTTTGTAAAACAACTCCCTTATATTAAACATGTTATATTTTTACATGTTTTGTACAATCGTATACATACTGAATTAATGGCTTACCGATTGAGATGGGTATGCTAGATATGATATAACTGCATAACTTTAAAACTCCCCCCCTCATCCTGTCTGTGGTTGGAATTGCGCATCATTGCATTGCATCGAATTCAAGCATTGCGGGTATGTATCTGTGCAATTGCGCGGTCAGCTCAAGGTGCTTTTTTATGTCACATTTGACACTGTTAACTGTTAATTGCTGAAAAAACATCATGCAACAATGTAAAAACAGGTCTCTAGCATGCGAGCAAATGTAAGTGAAAATTACTATGTGTGAATGTGGAAAATTATTTGGTGGCACTGAATGTCTGACACCTATCATCAAAGCTTTTGAACTTATACCATCAGAATCAAAACTCCCTATGCATCTAACCTTAAATACAAATTACATTTTAAACTGCGAAAAAAAAAAAAAAAAAAAAAAAAAAAAAAAAACCTAAACTATAATCGTGGATGACTGACATGTGCGAGTCTGGTAAAACAGTGAAGTATTTTACTTGCTATCACTAAGCTACGTCACCTAGCAGTGTGCTGGGCTGGCGAAAAAAGATACTTGTGTGATGCATGACGCATGAGTAGATGCATTTTTTTTAACCGCAAAAGATAGGGTTATTTCATTGTATATTTTTCTGACCTTTATGACACTGCACTTGAGGGCACACAAAATTATTTTTGCCAGTGAGAAATACATGAACTGGGTTTGAATGTTATTTTAGACTGTGATGAAATTGAAAGAACTGTAAATCTCAGAATGTTATTTGCGTACCCCCATTGTCACCTCACGTACCCCCAGGGGTACGTGTACACCAGTTTGGGAAACACTGCTGTAGGGTAATTCCTAACAGAATAATGCAAAAAGCCATGACAGATTTTACGATGGGTAAAGACTGTTTTTAGGCACAACACTATATGGAGTTAATCATGAATAATACATTGATCATAAATAAAAAAAATGACTTAATTATTCCGCAAAGTATTATAGTTCATTATACAAATAGTAGGAATTTATGGTTGCCAAGCAACACAAAAATGTAACATGCTATCATAAAATGTGCACTTAAAAATGTGGGCTTATAAACATTTTTCAATGGCTTCGAACGTGGCTCATCCACTCAAAAGTATCTGTTTTATACTGTAATTTCTAATTACAGTTCATAATTACACTATGAAGTCCTCTTCATATGATTGATACACTTTTACACATTATTTCAGATTGCTCTGCACCCAGTAAAGTTTCTGCACTTGATAAACGGTAAACATTTTTTTTTTTTTTTACCCTTCTGCTCTGGTTTGCTAAGGGGCCACGCCACTGTGTGTATATTTAATGTTACTATACTGTAACGAATGTTTACTGCTACAGTGCTTATATAAAATATGAATATTGCAACAAATTTACTTTCTTGGAGAAGAAATTACTGTACATGCACACTGTATATGATTTTGAGTTCAGGCTTAAAATCTGACAGTACTGGTTGGGTTGGGTGGGGTTGGGTTACACAGTCTCAGGTACGGGTCAGGTTCGGGCTTCATTTTACAGTCCGTGCAGACCTCTATCCCAAACCTCTTATCAGTTAATTCTACTATAAGTGGTATATATATATATTTATGCATAATCGGATAAATCAGTATCTGGTTCTTCCTCAAGTGCTAAAAAGAGTCTTAATCTGAAATGCGCATGGGTTATTTTGCTCCATTAACTCTGTATCTTGACATGGAAGGAGCGCTGTTTCGCTGGATCACCATTTTCAGAAGACTACAGAGAACATGCTCTTCCCTCGTCTTGTTCCCTGGAGGTAAAGGAGCCAGATACCCTACTGTTTGAACATAGTTAAGCTGTCATCCACACTGTGAAGCAGGCTGATCCATTACACTTCCTCCAGATATAAAAGAGCCCAATGAAATACTTAATGTCTGTGTCTCTCATCGTCTCAGTCTTTTTTATCATTAAAATGATCTATTTTTACTTTCTTCACCATTCATCAATAACCTGGTATCAATGCACTGTCTCTCCAATGACATTTCTTTCAGTAACATCTGCAATACTGTGGAGAAAGCCAGTGTACTATGAATGCTCATTGCTCTATTGTTGATCCTATCTTGCCTAGGCTCATGCAGATCTGAGCCTTGC
Source organism: Myxocyprinus asiaticus (assembly GCF_019703515.2). Classification (NCBI taxonomy): domain Eukaryota; kingdom Metazoa; phylum Chordata; class Actinopteri; order Cypriniformes; family Catostomidae; genus Myxocyprinus; species Myxocyprinus asiaticus. The sequence continues at coordinate 18,858,259 of NC_059354.1, read as the reverse complement.
TTTCTCCCCGAGCTGCTAAGACAGATCTCGCCAACCACAACAGTAGCTTTTCCGTGGCTCCCTTAAACAATGCTGTATGAACAAACAGATGGTCACAAATGGTGAGATAAATTTTGTATCTGCTGTAATACAAGAAAGCTCTCCTTCCTTATCCATGAGACAGCAATCACAACACAGCAGAAGACAATCCTGTCCAAATAAATGCTGCATGAATTAGTCTCTGAGATGAGGCAGAACAATTCTGGTTCCGAACATACATTCACCTGAACATGCATTATTTTCAGCCTCTAACAAACCACCATATGAGAGATACCGTTCTGTGCTTCAGTTCTGAAGGCTCTCAAGCAGTTCATGAAAATTGTCTACAATATGCTCCTCTTCAACTCACTTCAGTAGTAGAATGAGATGAAGCACTTTAAATTTGTGTGAAGGGGAGTCACTCTCCTGGTGTGTGGTATAAAACTGCATAACAGTAATTTATCAGGTACCATCTCTTGGAGACAGAAATGAGTGCTGGTCACATGATCTTTCAGCAGCTAGTGGATCCACCCCCACGCTCTCTCTGCGCTACATGCGGAGCCATCAGTGCCATATAAATCACCTCAGAGACGCCAGGCCATTTATCATTTCAAGCAAAGTGGCCATTTTGTAGTAAATTCGGAGCATGAGCAGTTTGCACACCAGAATATGAGTTTGTGTCATCTGCGAACGGAGTGATTAATTCAGTGTAAGAGCAGCCCACCTTCCACAGAGCGGTGTATATCAACCTCTGTAGATCTGTGGCCCCCAAGAAGGAGTAGGAAATGACCATTTGAAAATTCCAGGTGAGGTTAAATGCATTTTAATGGGTCTCATTCATGCTGCACTTGAAAAGATGGTAATTTCAGTGGTGGAACCATTGGCTAGTGCTGAAGGCGAAGAGCTCAATTCTCAATTCTCAATTCTCATCTGAGTGGCCAGATGATTCAATCTAATTATGCTCATTGCAGTAGAGTGCTTAAGAAAACAAAGTAAGGCTTCAACACACATTTAGGTGTGAGAATGACAATACCAGACTTCTCACCAGGAAGCCCGACTACGCTAATCAACATGCTACTAGCATTCAGTGTGCTATCTGCATACAAAAGATACAGTTTATCTTCAAATTTTTAGGTTGGTATAGTACTCATTTTCACTCATACTGGGCATGTCAATCATACTGTGCCTCACTTAAAGGAATATTTCAGGTTCAGTACAAGTTAAACTCAGTAGACATCATTTGTGGCATAATGTTGATTACCAGATAAGTTAATTTCGACTTGTCCCTCCTTTTCTTTAAATAAAGCTAAAATTTGGGTTTTAGTGAGCCACTTACTAAGTGAAAGGGGCCAAATCCCTAAATGTTTAAATACCCACTTTTTCAAAATTATACCCACAAGATGTAAATGATATGCATGTTAGCATGATTTTAGTATTATAAAATTGCTTAATAAACTTTTCTGTGTGAAGATATAGCCAATTTTACTACTTCGTTGCCATGACAATGTAATGTCAACAAAAACTAAAACCCTAAATTGACTGTAAAAATGACTTTACAGCTCAAATAATTAATGCAATTGCTTCTATAAAATTATAAGCTTCACTTCCATTGTAAGTACCTCACTGAAACCTCGGTTTTTCCTTTTTTTAAAGAAAAAGAGGGACGAAAAATAACTTTTGTGGTAATCAGCATTATGCCAAAATGCTGTCAATTGAGCTTAACTTCTATTGATCCTGGAATATTCCTTTAACCAATTCAGAAATCACAACCATAAAATGGGACAGCTGCAGTGCTAATGCTTGTGAAAGACCACAGCACAATAGCATCTGAAGAGTCAAAAGGCCCACTAGAAGCACAGCCTTTACCTAAAGCCACCTAAAATCCATTGCTTCTAAAAGTGGCAATAAATTATTCATTTGAAAACCTTTATATCCTTCTAAGTCAGGTTACGAGAGTGTCAGACAGCAACATTGTCCATGTGTGGAATATGGCTGTTCCTTGTTAGAAAGACTAGCATTGCTGGTCACCAGCATATGTTGTGATTTAGATCCTAGTACCTGTCCCCAGACTTCTTAACTAGCTTAACCTGCAATATTTTTTTTAATTATTTTTATTTTTTGCTGGTGGACAGGATTTATATGCTGGTACGCCAACTAGACCAGCACAAACCAGGATGAACCAGCCTGAACCGACATGAAAATTAATGCTGGTCTTAGATAGTCTTTCAGCACACTTTCAGAAAAAAGCACTAAACTGTACCTTTGAGTAAAAAGGGCCATCACTGGGGTGATACCCCTTAAGTTAGAGTACCTTGTACCTCTAGTTAAGACTTTTGGGGTATATAAGTCCTTTGTAAGAAAAAAAAAAAAAAGAAAGAAAAAAAAACAGAGGTACTGTGCAGGTAAAGTTTTGTTCCCAGAGGAGCAAAACATACATTGTACAAATGTACCTTTATTTGTACACAAATAGGTCTTTAGGGTACAATTATGTACCCAAAATTTGTTCGGTATGGTAAGAGGTAAAAAAACTCAACTACTCCTTCAGTGATTAAAAATCCATTTAAAATAAAAAATGAAGCAGTTCATTTTCATGGGAACGTGCTAATTAATCAGGAGGTGGGAACTCCGAACTACTGCAGACACATCATTAAGTTTTAACAGGACCAAAGTTTATCCAGCCACCAGCAACACAGATTGGCAAGGTGTGGACACTTAAAACACATCCATTCCATTTGGGATAAAGTTTACACTGATATCCTCCCCCTGCTTCTCACTAGAGTGCTAATGAAGTCCCTATTTAGTGAGATACTCCATTTCAGTGACACTTGCTAAAAGGAGTCTGCTTCTTTTGGGTCTTAAAGCAATGCTGATAGCAGCAATTCCTAGTATGACCCACAGAGGGCCAATTCATGTCCTGTTTTAATTAATAAAAGCAACTGATTGATGATAATGATCAATGGTTAACACACATCTTTGATTTTATGGCTTCGGCAAATTAAGTGTCACTGATAAAACTTAATATGATGGATTTCTTAAGTGGGTGAGGCGCTGGAGCAAGTTTGACTCATCTTTCTCAGAAAAAACATTTTGATTGCATTCAAATGTGAACTTTGGGATTCTCATTTCTGTGTTATTAGCTGCTGCCTGCTAAAAGCAACTGATGAAATTCAATATCTAGCATGAACTTGAACTCTCAAAGACATCTGCAGACCTCTAGTCGGGGGCGGGGGGGGGGGGGGGGGGGGGGATCTCTCATTCACTTTGCAAGACCCACGGTCTAATTTTTTAATCAATAAACTTCTAAAACAACATTCCCTCAACTGCTGCTTTCTGTCTTATTTCTGTCTGCTTTCTGTCTTATTCAGTCTTACACACAAAAGTCTCAGTGTAGACAGTAAAACAACATCAAACCTGTTGTGGAACCAGGATCTTCATACAGTACTGGCATCCATGAAAGAGGACTCAGGCACAGAGGCACAGCCCAGAGGCTATGTTTCTGATTTTAGTGTGATCAAAAACTCTTAATTGATTTTCAAACACTCTGATATAAGCACAGAGGAAAAGTAATAAAAGGAAATCTACTTATTATACAGCACAGCATTCAAGAAACTCTTTTTTTCTGATATTGCAGATGTAGATCTTCAGCAGATACCAACAGGAGGTCCAGGTTGGATTTGCTTCAATGTACTCATTACTAATTGATGTTCTGAGAAGATATGATCTTAATTATGGGGTTAAACAGAGAAAAAACAAAACAAAACAAAAATCAGGAAGTGGGGTTGATGTTACCTAGTAGTTGTCTGACTCCACTCTAGGGCGCATCACCCAAATGTTGGTCATTCAATGCTTGTGTTGATTTTCCACTGTTAATGATTTTTTCATGAGTCTTTGAAGCTATTTTTGAAACACTCTTTGAAATCCTGCACTCCAATCAAGATCCACAAGTGCCTAGTGCATAATGGGCTTCATTAAGAGAGGAATGTGATAACAGAGAAGTTTCCACTGAACATGTTCAGTGGGAGTCCTCTGAATAACAGTCCCACTTTACAAGTAATATCAGTGTTAAATACAACTTGAAAACTAAGACTACTTTCCCACAGTATTAGAAACATGGAAACCAAAAAGCAATCAAATTTACATGGTCAATGATGAGCACAATTCAGAGGTTGCATCTTTTCTCTAAGACAAAATTTTTACTCACGGTTAAGATTAGGGTTGGGGTTTGGACATATGGTTAATAAAATATGCATTCCTGTTGACAGTATTACAGAATTTACATATGAAAAAAACTTGCTTTAAGAGTCACTTTTGGCTTCCCTCTGTGGACATTTCACTCAGAAACTTGAGCTCACACATACCTATACGTACAACAACAATTCAAGGCCACTGGGGACAGTGTTCCGCAAGTTAATCTGACAAATCTTGATTAACCGTCAGTGGCTTCAGTAGTTGTTGTTTTTTTTTATTTTTTTTTTATTTTATATATATATATATATATATATATATATATATATTATTTCATTATTTATTTATTTTAATTGAGAATAAAGCACAGCAGTTAGGTCGTGCACTCTCACATTTAGCACCCTAAAATCAGAAATGACGACCGTATTCTGCTAACAGCAAAGGCACTATGCTAAAAACAACACAAGTCACATGAACACACAAGCTGTCAACAAGCCTCTTTTATCCCACTTAAAGACAGTCATACAGGTTTTAAAAGACATGAGGGTGAGTGAATTATGACAGAATTTTCATTTTTGGGTGAACTATTCCTTTAATGAAGACTTTTGAACTTCGACTTCTCCAATTTTGTGTTCCACAGAAGTTCCTCGAACAAGGCCTGTTCTGACAGTGCCGCAGTGATGGGACTTTCAGAGCAGTGTGAGATCTCCCAGTGTGGCTGTCTTCCAGCTGGACGCTACAGTCTCTTACAGCCAATCTGTCAGTATTTATATCTCAGGCCAGTTCATCTCTCTTGCTCACTCTTCCCCTCACATAACTGTCTCACTGTGTTTCTCTTTCTTTATTTCTCACCCCTTTCCCCCAGCCCTCTCCCTTTACCCACAATCTCAACCCCTTCCCTCCAACTTTCTCAACTCAATCTGTCTCTTTCACACCATAGGTTTGAGAGATTTTTTTGGGAGTATTGTACTGCTGGTCTTCCCTCTCTCCTTCTCTCAGTTCACAGGCTTTAAGAGCAGAGGTATGAAAAATCATGACAACTCAGCGGAAGGACTTTTCACAAACAGTACAAAGCGACTGATAACTGGTCTGGCTGTGTTGCTGCAGGGCTGAGTGAAGGCCCCAGCTCTCTGAGAGAATAATTGCTCCAGCTCTTCGGCAGAATTGAGGCCAGTGGTGTAGTCGGGGCCATACGCACGTATATGCCGTATGCTTACTTTTTTCCCAGGGCTGTTTGCGTATAACGACTTCTAAGGATCAGTATTTGCGTATACCCTCAGTATACCCACTTGCCTTGCTGCTTCAGAAGTCCATAATCTACTGTTTTGTTAGTTTCCCTTTAACTCTATTGGATGCTCTTTTGTGAAACTGCCGATTCTTAGTTGTAATTAGTGCATTATCACTTCAATTCTATCATTCCCCACCCCTGACAACCACTGTCACCTCTGTCATCGACTGAGGGAATTCATGACAGTGAGTGGAGAGAGAAAGAGAGAGAGAGAGAGTCACCCTCACACTAAAATAGTAGCATCAGATAAAATTAATTAACAAAATATGCCAAACGTCCCATAAAATATGGAATCATCCTGTAATTAAGGGAAAAAATTGCATTCCATATGCAATCCATACACAATGCCGTTTGTTCTATATTTTAGCGTCACACACCCAAACTGCTGAGAATGTTTCACAAATCGAGATAAATGGACCTGAAACACACACAACTTTCGCATGAGTTTTGTAAGATATCGGCTGTTTTAATATGGACGGCTTTGCACTGAACACGTTTTTGTGTCCGTCCGTGCTGTTTTTTAATATAAAGAAGCATCTCGAGCAGCAGAGCCTGAATGAGAATGGGCCATTCCTAGAATTTGGTGACATTAAGTCCCCAGTACAAGTGTGTGTGGTATTTATATTGTTAAATTTCACCCGATTACAATTCTGATAGGCTTGTTAAAAAGAATAAAGACTTTTATTAATGTTACACACTTCTGTTGGCTTAAAAGCAAAATGTTAAATAATTGAAATCCTTTTCTTTTGCACTGTCATTTCCTCATGTCCCAAAAAACTGCACTTCAAGCATCTTTGACAAAAATAAGTGCTAAATCATTTGATATCTATTTTTGTCACCGTACAGTTAAGAGTTTAGTATTACATTCTCTCATTAACATGTATTCATTCATGGTAGATGTGTAATTTTAATACTGATAGTGGAGGTTTTTTGTGTGTCCCTTGATTTATTGCCCACCCTGTTATATCATACTATGACATTTCATTGAAGATAAACTGTATGTTATGAAATGGTGTCACACACACTGGAGGTGACATCAGCCATTCCGCAAAATTACTTAAGTTATTTTAAGTTTGTAACTCTTTTGTTTTATTTATGTTTTACTTTATTTTGTGGTGATAGTCATATGTGCTCAAGCATAACATGTGCACTCTGTTATGGGAAGATTTATGGGAAATTTCAATATACAATATTTATGTTAACAAAAATATTAGTTTACAAATGTTTGCTAGATATCAATTACAGATCATGTAGATCATGCTAATTTATCCACTGATTGTCCACCCTGTTATTGTGCACCATGTTATTGTCCACCCTGATCTGAATTTTTTGGTAATTTAGCTTGACCAGTAGGACTAATACAATCTTTAACATGTCCCTGTAATGATGAAACATGAAGATACTTGTAAAAGTATGTTTTATTTTTCAAAAGTTTCAAAGACAGAATGTCACCAAATTGTATGAATGTCCTATTTATGATATGTACAGATTTGCAGTTCCGCTGCTCTCTACACGCAGATTACGCAGTCTGCGTAGAACAGACCCAAGGTCAGACGATCAGGAACTGGGTAATAGTAAACCACTTTTTTTGGTAAGACTACACCAATGATTGAGGCCCTTGCAAAAGCTATCTGTTATGTGATGTAGGAGTCAAATGACATGCCTGTGTGTGAGTGTGCAAGAGAAGGAGAAAAAGAAAGAGAGAAACAGAGAGATTGTATGTGCATCTGCGGGTGAAAGAGAGAGAGAGCAACATGTGAGGAGAACAAATGGTGAAATGATACATTACATTATATGCCATGTTGTAACTGCAGGGTTTCTGTAGCTGGGCTCAGTGAGGACTCAGCACTCCTCTCCCTCATTAAGACATCAGTGTAATTTGGCAAATGTAGCATGACGATATGCGGCAAGTAATATCCTAATGATCGCACAATAGGATTCTCACAGCCTGCAGAACATCATCAATCTCGTCCCACAAACCTGATGACAGATCATTGAAAACAGAAAACAATTATATGTGATAGTTACCAAGAAAATGATAATGCAACAACATCTAACATTTCCAGACATACATGTTTCCAAAGGAGATACACAATATTAGATCCAGAATTTGCTGTTAATTGGATTAACATGAATGGTATGGATGCTGATAGGGTGGTTTGTTGCAGAACTGGAGATTTGCGCAGTGGTGCCCAGACAGGAGAGACAGCTCTGGCGGAGCATTTGACGAACGGGAATGCATAAGATATACAGGTGCATCTCAATAAATTAGAATGTCGTGGAAAAGTTCATTTATTTCAGTAATTCAACTCAAATTGTGAAACTCGTGTATTAAATAAATTCAGTGCACACAGACTGAAGTAGTTTAAGTCTTTGGTTCTTTTAATTGTGATGATTTTGGCTCACATTTAACAAAAACCCACCAATTCACTATCTCAAAAAATTAGAATACATCATAAGAATTGTTGGCCTTCTGGAAAGTATGTTCATTTACTGTATATGTACTTAATACTTGGTAGGGGCTCCTTTTGCTTTAATTACTGCCTCAATTCGGCGTAGCATGGAGGTGATCAGTTTGTGGCACTGCTGAGGTGGTATGGAAGCCCAGGTTTCTTTGACAGTGGCCTTCAGCTCATCTGCATTTTTTGGTCTCTTGTTTCTCATTTTCCTCTTGACAATACCCCATAGATTCTCTATGGGGTTCAGGTCTGGTGAGTTTGCTGGCCAGTCAAGCACACCAACACCATGGTCATTTAACCAACTTTTGGTGCTTTTGGCAGTGTGGGCAGGTGCCAAATCCTGCTGGAAAATGAAATCAGCATCTTTAAAAAGCTGGTCAGCAGAAGGAAGCATGAAGTGCTCCAAAATTTCTTGGTAAACGGGTGCAGTGACTTTGGTTTTCAAAAAACACAATGGACCAACACCAGCAGATGACATTGCACCCCAAATCATCACAGACTGTGGAAACTTAACACTGGACTTCAAGCAACTTGGGCTATGAGCTTCTCCACCCTTCCTCCAGACTCTAGGACCTTGGTTTCCAAATGAAATACAAAACTTGCTCTCATCTGAAAAGAGGACTTTGGACCACTGGGCAACAGTCCAGTTCTTCTTCTCCTTAGCCCAGGTAAGACGCCTCTGACGTTGTCTGTGGTTCAGGAGTAGCTTAACAAGAGGAATACGACAACTGTAGCCAAATTCCTTGACACGTCTGTGTGTGGTGGCTCTTGATGCCTTGACCCCAGCCTCAGTCCATTCCTTGTGAAGTTCAACCAAATTCTTGAATCGATTTTGCTTGACAATCCTCATAAGGCTGCAGTTCTCTCGATTGGTTGTGCATCTTTTTCTTCCACACTTTTTCCTTCCACTCAACTTTCTGTTAACATGCTTGGATACAGCACTCTGTGAACAGCCAGCTTCTTTGGCAATGAATGTTTGTGGCTTACCCTCCTTGTGAAGGGTGTCAATGATTGTCTTCTGGACAACTGTCAGATCAGCAGTCTTCCCCATGATTGTGTAGCCTAGTGAACCAAACTGAGAGACCATTTTGAAGACTCAGGAAACCTTTGCAGGTGTTTTGAGTTGATTAGCTGATTGGCATGTCACCATATTCTAATTTTTTGAGATAGTGAATTGGTGGGTTTTTGTTAAATGTGAGCCAAAATCATCACAATTAAAAGAACCAAAGACTTAAACTACTTCAGTCTGTGTGCATTGAATTTATTTAATACACGAGTTTCACAATTTGAGTTGAATTACTGAAATAAATGAACTTTTCCACGACATTCTAATTTATTGAGATGCACCTGTATATTGCAGATGTGGAAAGAGATGTGTCAGTTTGAGATTAAGTGAGAATACAGCAAAATGGATTACCAAAATCACAATGCCTGAAGAAAGTTTTGCTGCTGAAACTTTGTGTTGCCAAATTAAAACTTGAAATCAGAATTTTTGTTGAATTAAACTAAAACATTCGAATGCTAAAACTGTGCACTGGAATTATCAGTGTGTGCCAAGATTTGAAGATGACTTCAGACTGATCGCATTCTGCACTAAAAAAAAAAGTGTAGATGCAATGCAACACATACAGTTTAACAGAAAGCAGGGGTCTCAAGACAAGTTTTAAAGGTTGAAGAAGTTCTTTTTAACTTGACAGGGCATCTAAAAAACACAGTGCTCCTGCACGAGATGGTGAATAAATTAAAAAACACGGCAAAACAATTAAAGAAATTTTTCTAGCATGTGTTTCCATAGAAAAAAACAAACAAATTGTAAACTGCATGGTTCCAAAAGTGTTCGTTGTGAACAGCCCCTTATGTGGAGGTCTTTGGTCATTGTGTCTTGCTCTTATATCAGCGTTTCACAGATTAAGGAGAGTGCGTCTCGAGAGCTTCACGTTCTGTTCCATTCTCTTGTGCACCATCTTTTTGAACAGCCCCTGAGCTCATAGTCTAAGCTGATTCACCACTGAGTTCAGCTGAATAGCACTGCTCTCTGGGAATATTTCTACCATACATAAACAACTGTAATTAATGAAAAACACTGTGATATCATGGTTATTATGAAGCTTGAGTCTCTCCCTCTCCTTGATGCATGTTGATCTCAGAACTCTGCTTGATAAATATTTACATCAGTAGTGGACAAAAACCAGCTAGCTTGCTGGCTGGCTTGTCTTTGTGTCTGAATGAGTGTAGAACAGAGAGAGGAGTAAAAGAGAGACAATGAGTGATGTTAGGGCATATACCTTTCCATGCCTCACTGCCCACAAACAAGTTTCATGCTTCCACAAAAACAAAGGTGTTTAGGTACTGTCTACACCAGAGAGGGAAGTCCGAAAACATTTATCATAGGGGCAAAAGCAATGGTAAAATACAATAGTATCTGTGAAATAATTTAAGTCTAAATAGTCCTTGTACTGTTAAACAAAAAATATTTTTATGTTTTGATTTGCTACCCATGTTTTGCAAGTGACAGAGGGCCTTCCCCTCCTTATGCCATCCCCAAGCCAAAATAAAAAAGACAAGGAGCTTAAATGTACTGCTGGCAATGTATGAAGAGGCCAAGAAGTCTATTATACCTAGAGAGAGCTAACAATTAGCATTACCATTCATCTCAATGGCAGTTGCTTGGCTGGTCCTTTAAAGAGCCTTATATATAGAGGGATGGACTGATGGATGGGTGGATGGATGGACAGACGGAAGCATGGATGGATGCAGTGTCTCCAGAAAATGGAGACAAGCCGAATCTCCATATTACACTTCATGATTTTATCTGGACCACTTCCATTATAAAGTATCTCAAACACTGGCTGGAATTTAAGAGTTAGAGGATTAAGAGTCAACTCAAAAATGAATATTTGGCATTGTTAGTAGACAAAACAAACCATGCAGTTTGGCACTGGGCTTAAATTGGGATGTCAGGGGCAAGGAATCCATTTATTGCCCTAAATATTTCCATTTAAAAATGACTTGGGTGATGAATGTAAGACTCACAGCATGTGCAGATGGCCCCAACATGACGGACTACTCAGATGCACACAGCATTTATCAGAATTTTCTTGGGGAATAATTTTCTCTCTCTCACCACAGCACAGCTCAACCTTGCCCCTGAAGCTTTACGCCTTATGCCTTATGTTGTAACTCTGTCTTTAACCTCGTTCCCCAACTGCAGGCGACTGATAAGAGCAGATGAGACCCAGGCTCTGAGGAATTCCTGCCACACCACTGAGCTCAAACTGCTGCACAATGCAAAATGCAGCGTGAGTGCAGCACAACCCAGCCATCTGCTCCCAGCCTTAGTTTATGAAAATCCCTCGAATGCATGCATTTTCCTGAAAAATATCAAGACCTATATCTACACCCAGATGCTCAGGAACTATCCATATTTTGCAACACGGAAGTAAGCAAACAGTCGTATTTCCTGTATATACAGAAGAATCTATGTTAATATGGATCAAAATTTTCTAGCAATAATTAGATAGTTCACTTCTTTTCATGTTTGTATGTGCAGAAACTTACGAGGCAGTGTGGTGTTAAAAACAAAAGATAATACTAAAAATCTGCTTCATACTTAAATAAACAGAGCGTGACGATGCAGTATTTTAATGGCTCCATGTAAACGTACATTTATATTTATCTGTGAAACCTCAGATGAAGCCTTAATTTTAGGTTGACCAGACATCCCGTTTTTCCCAGGACAGTCCCGTACTTAAACACTTAATCTATTGTCCCGTATTTTCCATCTCCTAAAATTTCTCTATCACCTATGCGGCTTTCTCAGTCTTGTGAGAATTCTAATCAAAGGTAGCCATGGATATGGCTTGTAAAACCAATAAAATCACACCATGTTATTTGAAGTACATGATTTTTGGGATTGGCTGTAATGAACACATCATACATAACACATTGCAAACAGCAGTGGATTGTCTTCCGATAGATTTTGAAATTTTTGCTGTGAAGGTGTACAAGTACTTCCATATCTACACAGTGCGCATGAAGGTGCTCAAAGACTTTTGTGATTTTGTGCAGCTGGACTATCAGAAATTACTGCAGCATGGCAACACACGTTTCCTCTCTCTTGGTCCAGCTCTTGAAAGAACACTACACATTTTCAATGGTCTGCATGCATACTTTCTTTCTCAAGAAAAATGCTCAAAGTTTTTAAGAGACATTTTCAGCGATCCTTGCACTAAACTTTGGATTGGCTTCACACTCAAGCAAACAGCCATGTAATGGGTAAAGATGGGCAATGAGGAGGCGTGAACCGGCAGAACAGTCAACGTAAACTTTAATGACAGTAATGAACTTAAAACAACATAAAACACATAGACGCACGCACAGCGCTGTGTGTGTCTCTCTCTCAAACTGGCGTCTCCAGCTCCCCTTTATCTCTCTCTCCCACTGATTAGTTGACTCAGCGCCGGCAGTGCACCCTCACAGCCGCGGCCGTGCTGCATATGTGTGTGTTTATGTTTGTTTTATGTTGGGTTTTATATTAAACTTTATGTTGACTGTTCAGACGGTTCCTGCCTCCTCCTTTCCCATCCTTTAACTGTTACACTGGTGCCTAAACCCAGGAATGAGGAGGGATGCGCTGTTGCGGAGTCCTTGCCGCTGCCGTCTGCCAAAGGAGCAGCCACGGCCATCTGCCTGGGGACAGAGGGGTCACTGCCGGCCGCTGATAGCCGGAGGAACTGATGCCATCCGCCGAAGAAGGGGAGGAGCGGTTCCATCCACCAGGGGCCAGAGGAGCGGGCTGTCATCTGCCAGAGGGTGGAGGAGCAGTTGGGAGCCAGGCGACAGCATGTCCGGGGACCGACAAGCAAGTTTTTCTCTCTCTCTCCTTTCTCTCTCTCTCTGTGTGGCTCCCACTCTCCCTTTCTCTCTCCCCACGCCTCCCCTCATCTCTCCCCAGGTTCCCAGGAGGCGGGAAGGGCAGCGTCTCCCCTCCAGAGATGGGTGGTAGTAAGTCAGTCCAGTGGTGCCCCGGCCTGAATTGGGCAGGGGAGGAGTGTGATGAGGAGGAGGACATGGCTGGGCCACAAGGAGGAGGAGGGTGTGGCTGGGCCACAAGGAGGAGGCAGGAATCGGCTGAACAGTCAACATAAAGTTTAATGTAAAACCCAACATAAAACAAACATAAACAAACACATACACATGCAGTGCAGCCTTGTGTGTCTCTCTTTCTTTCTCTAACTGGTGTCTCCAGCACGGCCGGCGCTGAATCAGATGATCAGTGGGAGAATGAGATAAAGGGGAGCCGGAGACAGCAGAGAGAGCGAGAGAGACACATGTGGCCGCGCTGCGTGTGTATGTGCATATGTTTGAGTACAGTAAATGTACCTGTTCTAAAAACTACTCAAGTAAGAGTAAAAGAGTAGCTTATTTAAAAGTACTCATGAGTAGTGAGTATTGAGTATTGGGTTGCGAATGTGGTGACCCCTTATAATAAACACTGTATGCTGCCATTTCAAAATGAAGCATACCGTAATTTACATTCCCTTTTATGACTGTTTGCCAGAAAGAAATATAGGTATTTTATAGGTATTTTTGACTGCCAACTTTTAAAATACATAACTTATCTATGATAAACACTACATGAATCTGATTCCAAAAGAATTTCAGGGCATGATTACAGAGATGAAAAGATGAAAAATGTATTTTCAATACACTGATCACCATTATAAATTGTAATGTATGAAACAATTACATTAAACTAATATTCATTAAAATCAGTTTATGTGTAGGGTCTAAATTTCCCTTAATTCTGATAGAGTGAGTTGCGCATAAAACATTATGTTCAAAACAATGCAAAAAATGCAAAAACAACTAAAAAAGCAGAAAAAGACTGTCACTTGGCAGTTGGCATGTCACGTCCCGCACAATAGAGGAGGTACAAGAGCAGGGATGGGCAATGTTTTTTGGTACAGGGGCCTCATCAGGCTTTAGGTAGTACATGGGTGGACATATTGTATTCCTTTTGAGATACAATGTTCTGCATCAGTTTAGCTCTTGTATCTTTTAAACACAGTTGAACAATTTTCTAAAGTCTATCTGTGACTGGTGGAATATTCTGCCTGAAGTATTGCTCTACAAAGGTAGATACTTTTCTATCAGGCATTAGTAAAATTTGATAAAGGCTGAGTATAACTGACCCTTCGCTAAGCTCCGTCCCCCTTTGTTATGGTTGCTCACTCTGACAAGCTCTGCAGAACTCACCTTTGGAATGAATGGGAGATAGTTTTTGGCTAAATATTCTCATATACGGAATGGATAATATTACGTGGGCTTGTATGAAGAGTGACATTGTAATGCATAGGCTTATTTATCTGAAATTTTTTGTACAAGACATTGTTAAATTACAGAGACATTTAATTAGACTGTGGAGACTGTGAATCAGAATCAAGGTGTGACGAGGAGGGATGCACTGTCGTAGAGCCCTCGCCACTGTTGGAGGGTCATGATGCCGAAGAGATATGGTGCGGTGGTACTGGAGCAGTTTGCCAGATGGCGGAGAAGCTCGTCGCCATCCGCCAGGAGACGGAGGAGCCGCTGCCATCCACCAGGGGGCGGAGGAGCTCCCTGCCATCTGCAAGGAAGCGGAGGAGCCGCCGCCAGGGGGCAGGAGAGCTCGCTGCCAGATGACAGAGTGTCCGGGGACCAGCGAGCCACTTTTTCTTACTCTCTTTCCTCTCTCTCTCACATTCTGTCTCTCCCGCTCACTCTTTCCCTCTTCCCTCTCCCTCCCCTCATCTCTCTCAATTTCCCAGGAGGCGGGGAATGCCGGCAAGAGGAAGGACGGCCGAAAGGGCAACACCTCCCCTCCAGGAAGGAGGGGGGGGGGGGGAAGTAAGTCAGCCCAGAGGTCTCCCTGACCTGAATCTGGTGGTGGAGGAATGTGACTAGGAGAGGGGTGTGGCCGGGCTGTGATGACACACACCTGCCACTGAGCTGACAAATCAGCAGGAGAGAGATAAGGGGGGGCCAGAGTTGCCAGTTCAAGAGAGATGCACAAAGCTGTGTGTGTGCATCTTTGTTTATTTTGCAGTTATGTTTGAGTTCAGTTTGTTATTAAA
The DNA here is from genome assembly GCF_019703515.2 of Myxocyprinus asiaticus. Taxonomy (NCBI): domain Eukaryota; kingdom Metazoa; phylum Chordata; class Actinopteri; order Cypriniformes; family Catostomidae; genus Myxocyprinus; species Myxocyprinus asiaticus. Next base: position 18,843,194 of record NC_059354.1, on the reverse strand, counting down.
GTTTTATGTTGACTGATCAGCTGGTTCCCGCCTCCTCCTTGCCCATTTTAAGAACCTTGTTATACAAGGCAAATGATCATTATAGTCACTTAAAAAGAGAAAAACTTATTTTGTAGTGATAACACATCAAATAACATTAGGGTAAGTGAACAGAGCTGTTTATAACGTCTCATAACACTCATTTTGATGCTGTGAACTGTTTATTTAGTATAGCTTTTACTATGACTTGAATTAATACATAAAATAATTAAATCCCATAGCTCACTCAGAGATTCTGTCTGCCCAACATAAAGATGACATTTTCAGCCATTTGAACAATCTAGGGCTGTGAGTCAACCTAGACAAGAGCATCCTGTTGCCATGGCAAAAGACTCTGTTTCTAGGTGTGGAGCTGTTTCTAGGTGTGGAGCAACTTTGCGGAGACACACCTGTCCCAACGGAATGCCCAACATCAGAAAGCGGGTCTGTTTCCATGGTAACAGATCTTGGCAACATCCACGCATCACTCTGAAGGAACGAAGCATATGCCTCAGTTATTGAAGTCCCTTTATGGAGTTCATTCAGCACTGAAAAGGTCTTGCATGCAACATGGCCAGGGTAATGACAGTGGACGCCGCAATCATAAGCCCCAACAGCATGTGAAATGTTCTCGCAGAGAGAACACATCACACTCTGAACATCGTTAGACACTGGCATTGCCTTGGCAACAGGATGCTCTTGTCTATGTTGAATTACAGCCCTAGATTGTTCAAATGGCTGAGAAAATATATTGATTTTGGGCAGCCAGACTCTCTGAGTGAGCTAACACCAACCAATCATCGAGATAATTCACCATGGATCGTGTGTGGTGCCAAAGCAAGTCCGAACGGAAGGACGCAAAACTGGTACGCTTTGAACCCAAAAGCGAATCTGAGAAAACGCCTGTGCTTCAGCACAATCTGAATGTGGAAATAAGTGTTCTTCAAATACATTGTCACAAACCAGTCCCCCGGCCGCACTTGGGACATTTTTTGTTTTTGTGTCAGCATTCTGAATCGACATTTCATTAAGAGTGAAATTTAAAGGTCTCAAGTCCAGAATAGGACGTAAACTGCCATCTTTCGGCGGTGAACTCAAATCACAACTCCTTAACGATTGGAAGAACAGCAAAATCACTGAGTGCAGAACTAACACAGCTTAAAAGGAGCCAGGAATTGAATAGGGACAGAGATAGCAATTTGCGTCTCTTCTCCCACAATACGGCCACACATCCATGAGTTCCACAGCCTCGCCATCTCCTGATGGGGCCCAAGGAGAACAGTAACACCGATGAAGCACCCCACGCGTTGGTTTACAATCACTGTATTGGAAAAAATGCTCTTTTCTAGCCTCTTCGGTCCCCGGATCAGAACAGTGGTCATGTGGGAGCTCGCCCTCCATGCAAGAGCGCTCCAAAACTGGAGAGAAAGAAAGAGAGGCTTGGGCCACACCCCGAACTGCCTCATTCACGTCAGAACCTCTCTAGAACTACACAATAGTAGAAAATAGGAAAACAAAGGCCTACCTTTTCCATAGTTCTGGCGACAAAACTTCCAAACCAGCATTTCTCGATGAAAGCAGGCTGCAAGGCGTGCAACAGCGCCGCGTGCCAGATCTAGGAGCATGTTCTAGGGGTGAGAGCAGCATTTCTGTCCAGAGGAAGGGAACACAAGGAAAAGTCCAGTGTCCATCCTCAGTCCTTCTTTTTAGGACAAGAGCTGGAACCTCAAGGCTCACATGACTCCATTTCAGAGACCGCATAGCAAGACAGAGCCTCGGTGAAGCGCCATTGCCCTTGACTTGTCACAGTGTGGGAATCCGCACATGAACTGCTCATTTCCAAGATGTCCTTAAGTGTTGCCACTCAGAAAGGGAGAACATAATCCTTGCTTTGGCTTGAGTCGCTAGAAACAACATGGGCTGAGACAAGGTACGTGCACTATAGTAATGAAAATCTGGAAGTGATGATGCAGGTGAGCACTCTTAAGCAGCCCATGCCGTAGCTCCTTTGGGGCATCACTTAAGCACCATCAGCCAATAAATTGGCATGATCATATAAGGGCTTCAGACCACGTGACCACTGACGTGTCCCAATTGCCTGATTACGCAGCATAGAAGTTCCTACAAAAGGGAACTCAGTCTGGCTAGAGTGACGTAAAGTAAAAATTACTTTACTACATTGATTGCTTTCATTACAATAAACAAAGCTGTCTACACAGGAAACAACATGATCACACTGGAAATTGCATGTAGCTTCCGAAAGTTTATGTTCCCCTAACCCTAAACCTAACTAACCAGCACCATTCCCCATGAGACATATTTGTTTAAATTTAAATGTGTTCACTTTTCCCTCTGTCACCACTAATAGAGCATTTTGCAGCAGCCTCAGAGATACAGATTCTAGTCTCAAGGAAAACAGGAAGCAATCACATTCACATAAGCAATGGTGAGTGCAATTCGGAGATTGTATTTTCGCTCAAAAATTGCATTTTTACTCCACAGACTGTTGGGGTTGGGGTTTGGGTTAGGGGTTATAGTTAAAATATGCATTCCTGATAAAATATAACTTGCTTTTGGACCACTCTGTAGACATTTCACATGGGAACTGGAGCTCACACATGCTCATATGTTTAACAACACTTCCAGCTTTGGCCACTTGGGGGGCAGTGATTTGAATTTTGGTAAGCACAAACCGATTTCAGCAGCACAAACCGATTTCAGCAGCAGAACTTTTAACCTACTATCACTGAATTCACAGTGTGATCAGTCTGCCAGAAATGTCCAATGTGATGTATCTTCAGTTAGAGGGCATCACATTTACTATGTATGTCGCACAGTGACTCCAGACATTTTATTTTCTGTATACATCACAATTTAAATTATTTTATTATTAAAATACCATGTGTTAATTGATTTCTAAACAATGTATTTGTTACATATTTCAATAACTTCTGACCATTGCAGTGAAAGCAACTTGTGAATGCAAAAAGACAGGCAAATGATTTTGAATGTTAAATAAGTTCTTAAAACTCTAAAAACAGGTTAGTCGAGCCGAGGCGCTATGTTTTTGGCAGGTTATTTAGTTACAGAGTCAGTTATGTCATTTTTTGTCTCTCAAGTCAGTGGAAATGTGAGCTGATTGTAAAAATAGTTAGCAGATATCCCCTGACACAAGCACAAGTATCAGCGTCATTTCGGTGGAAAAGTGGCATTACGGTGCCGCTCTGCCTGGAGGCGCAGGCCTCCCCACTGCCCAGCACAGCTTGTAGATCAATTAAACACTGTTCTGCTCCCATTCATCACCACAGAAGAGTGACAGTACCAAGCTCTTCTCCCAGCCTCTCTCTGTCTCTCTCTCTCTCTCTTTCTTTTCGCAGGGCTATCAGGGCAGGGAACAGCCCCGTAGTTCTGCAAACACAGTTTAATCCTGCTTATGCATCTGCAGGATGCCTGGCCTCCCGCATACAGCTGTATTCACCACAGGGCAAAATATTTACATAAAAAAATCTAACCAAAGTATGTTACTACACAGCCCGTGCATTCATTTAGGACTGTAATAAGAAATGGGGGATGCATATGTGGTGTTTTTTTTTTTTTTTTTTAATTGGTGCAAAGTTTAAATATTAGCCAAGCATGTCATCATCTTGGGCTAAAATGTCCCCAATAAATACAGCATGTGTGGGTTAGCTAAATGTGTTAGACTAACATTTACTGGTGATTATATTCACAGAAAGGTGCCTCATTCTGACTTGAGTGAGTCATGCAGTTTGAGGGGGTTTAAGATTAAATGAAGACAGAAAGCCAGTTTTACAAGTCTGTGGATAGATTTAGGCATTCAGAAACAGCTGATCTGACAGGAAAAGATTAAATATTGTGCTCTCAGCTTGGTTTGAGCCAGATACTCCTAGAAGAAGAGCTCTTCTTACAACCTTCTCCTAATTACATCTTCATGTTCATGCATAAAGATAAAAATGAAAGTTCTCAAGCAAAATGTTCTTTAAAAAATGCATCACTTAATGCATAGTATTTCTGCACAAAAACCAGTATCTAGTTAAAGCAGGCACAATCAGAGATAAAATCGTACTGTGCTGTAAGCAGGGCTTAACATTTACACCTGCTCATCCGCTCATCTGCCAAATGTAGAAATCGGCAGTGGCAGGTAACTCCATCACTCTCACCGTATGCTTCCACTGGCACTGCTTTGGGGCGTTTTTGTAATATGCAAAGCCAGTGTGTATAGTATATCATTGTTTTCAGTACACGAGCAATAATATCATTTATTTTATATAAATTTTATAAAAGTGTGATTACAGTGGGAAAGATGCCAGTAGGGGTGTGATGCGAAGCCATTATCTGTATTTGTATCTGTATCTGTTCATATGACAAAATTATCTGTATCTGTCTCTGTATTCGGATAGAACCGGGTGTGGGCGGGGCTTAAACCGGAAGTGCGTCAAAACTAAATGAAATACCCATTTTTAAATGTTACTCTTACATTTATAGTTTCTATTAATAAAATATGCCTTGAATATGCCTTTTAATAATAATAGCATAATAATAATAATAATAATTATTATTATTATTATTATTATTATTATTATTATTATTCAACTATTATTTAAAAAATATATGATTTTATTCTTTCTTTTTTTCTTTTTTTTTTTTTCTTTCCAGATGAAGCTGAATTTGTAGGCTACATTAACTGTGGAATATGTTGTTAACTTTGGTTTCTCCTGGTATTTCTATATCAGATATTAATATCTGCATGAAAAATAATTTTCGTTTGTCTGTGCATGTATAACAACATTATTCTTAAGACAGGAGGTGTCAAGCAAAATGTGAAATGTCAAGCACACATTTTGCAATGCATAATAAATACAAATTCAAACATTAAAATAAATGAAAATAAAATCAATATAGCCTACATACAGGTGAAAGTCACATAAATTTATCAGGAATTTTTATGATATGACACCATTATATAGTTAAACAATAGTAATAATAATAATAATGTTACATTTGTATAGCACCTTACCAGAGGTAGCACATTTGAAAGAAAAAGAAGAAAAAGCTGAGCATGTTTCAGTTTCTTTGTTTTACATAAGGAGGGATATTCCTAATAAATTCCCAATATGGAGCATTTAAACCTTTTTGGAGCATTTGAAGTTTTTTTTTTTTTTTAATAAAATCTTAACTAGATAATTTCCTTAATTGCTGATGTGGGTATAAATGTGGTCAACTTTAAAAGACGGATAGACCAGCTCTAAAGTTAAATCACTTCAGGTCAGGAATTTAACATAGCTCAGGTTTAGGCTATAAATAAATACATGGGAATTACGTGTGAATCGTGTATATGATATCATATTTTAATGTTACACTTGATAAGCTCCAGACACCCACGATTAACAGAGACCGCAAATGTCTCGATAATTACATTATCGACTTATCGTACGATATCTGGACATGACCGCGATAACTTTTGCAGACCTCCATATTGCCCATTGTGTTTGCATGCGTTTTTGTTTACATAAGAATGAATGTCACCAACATGTTAGCCAGTCGCCTGCTTCTGTCCTCTTGTCCGCTCTGTGTTGGAGGCTGGTCTTAGGCAGCTCCTGGACACACACAGAGCAGACAGCAACAGGTGAAGATTACGTGTTACTCGAGGATAATAGTTTTAATAGGTGTTTTTCCCGATGACTGCATAATTCTACCAGACAGTTTGAAAGAATAAGTCCAAATTGACTTGGTTTCAAAGCCGCATTCCAGAGCTCCGGTGTGGGAACATTTAGGCTTTAAGCCGAATGACAGAGGAGAGCCCATTAATGTGAAGGAGCCGGTATGTCGACTTTGTTTAAAAAACAGTGTTAATGAAAAGTGGCAATACAACTCAGGGCTCGACATTAACACTTGTCCGGGACAAGTGGATTTTTGCAAGGGCAAGTCAAAGTGAATTTTACTTGCCCGACCGGACAAGCTGCCTGATTGAAACCTTAATAATGATAAAAATACCAGGTTTATTTGTGATTTAGCGTAGGTATGTTTGTATCATTTATAAAAAATAAAAATAAAAATAAAATAAAAAATAAAACATCCTGTTGCTGAACATAATCTACAGTGTCTGAAATTCTGCGCGGGATTCTGAGTATTGTCTTTGTATTAATTCCAGAATCTGCACGAATACAGGAAATCCGCTTTTGCTCGTCCTAATACCCTCTCTGGTGCAGCAGCGCTTGTTGAATTTAGTGTGAGCGCACAAAGTGGACGCATTTTTCGACATGTGAATGTCTGCGCCTGTAAGAGAGCGTTGCGATAAAACTATTGCACCTATTTACAAACAACAAAGCTGTCAACCTTGCAAGCGTGTAACGTTGGAGCAATCCAGGTTTGCAGCCTCTGTCATAAGTCATAATACAACACCTTTGACAAGAACTGCAGAAATAGCAAAAATGCTTTGTGTAATGCTACCTGCTGCAGGATGAAGAGAAACGTTTAAACACCTGTTTAACATCTCTTATCTTCATCTCTCTGGAGCTCTTTTGACCTATACAGGTATTCTCTGCCATTTGAATCAGTCAATTTGAATATGTTATAATATACAAACATAAAAATAACATGGTAATATAAACACTATAATATTAACAATATACATAAAATGAAAATATATTATCTGTCTTTAAATACATGGGTCAGTCAAAAATAAGGTTATGCATAATGAAAATGGAAAATCTACGTAATCTAAAAAAATAAAATAAAAATAAATCTTAGAACTGTAATACTATACTATATTAATGTTTGTTTCATGTGGTTTAGAACATACCAAACATTTTGAAGACATCCAATTGTTCCCTATCTGTCACTCACTCGACGTTGGTGTCGATGTAGTGACACTAGGGGTCACTCTTGGGAGCCCGAGACACCTCTGGTCTTTGATAAAAGGCCAATGAAAATTGGCGAGTGGTATTTGCATGCCACTCCCCCGAACGTACGGGTATAAAAGGAGCTGGTATGCAACCACTCATTCAGATTTTCTCTTCGGAGCCGAACGGTCATGCTCACTGAGCTGAATACTACTGTTCATTCACCTCTGCTGGATCTGACGGCGCATTTCAGCGGCTTCTCCCTCCTCTGCACTGGTGCACTGCAGAGAATGCCCCTGGGCGCTTCGGCAGAAAAACTAGAGAGTATATTTTCTGAAAGAGCATTTTTCCCCTCTAAAAGAGTATATATTTCTCTAAAAGAGCACACACACGGAACGTCTTTTTAAAGATGCTTTTCCGATTGTGTGTTATTCCTGGTTGTGCTCGTTATCTCTCGCCTTCTAACAGTCACGATCACTGTGTTTCGTGTCTGGGCACTGCTCACACGGAGACAGCGTTCGTGGATGGTCATGTTCTCATTGCGAGAATATGTCCATGGCAACGTTGCGGTCGCGACTCGCCTTCGTAAGAAAGCGAGCCACCCCAGAGGCTCCTGCCTCGGTCCTTTTACCCACGGGTTTGAGGCCAGCGCGGCTAGCACTGGGGGCGATTTGGGAACCCCAATGGGACCGCCTCCACCGGGTATCCCCCCACGGACCTCCCATTCCCCAGCACGCTCGTCTGCCCCAATCGGGCTTCCGGGTGAGTCCGCCGGCTCATCTCACGGTGAGTTCGACCTCTTATTAGGAGCCCGCGAAAGTGATGAGCTCTCGAGCACAGCATCGGAGAGCGGGCTCGTTCAGTCGGAAGCCTCAGCTGGGCTCCTCCCTTCGGGGTCGATCGCCCAGTCACAGGCTGACGCGGAGATGACGACATGCTTTCCCGGGCAGCCGCGAGCGTCGGTTAGAGTGGATTTCACCGCTCTTCCCTGAACCCTCGCGGCTCGGTGATTGGTTCCTGGGCTCGTGGCGCCGCTCAAAGCCATGCCCCGCCCCGTTCCTTTCTTCAAGGAAGTGCATGAAATGTTGACAAGGTCGCGGGAGGCACTTTTTCCTGCCCGGTCCCGATATTTTCAGCTTCCCTGCTCTCACTACCCTCGATGGTGGGGCGGCCAAGTGTTATTCGGCAATCCCCCGGTGGATAAAGGCGCTCGCGATGCACCTATGCCCGCAGAGTGCCGCCACCTGGTGCGGGTGCCCAAAGCCCCCGTCCAAGGCCTGTAGGTTTACGTCGTCTCTGACGGCCAAGGCCTACGGTGCCGCTGGAACAGCATGCCTGCATGCCATGGCTCTCCTGCAAGTCCGCCAAGGCGCTAAAGGAACTGCATGAGGGTAGTTCCGCCCCAGATTTGATGCAGGAACTGTGCTCGGTGACCGACCTAGCCCTCCGGGCGACGAAGGTCACGGCGCGGTCTCTCGGGCAGACGATGGCCACACTAGTGGTCCAGGAGTGCCACCTGTGGCTCAACCTGGTCGAGATGGGCGAGGCCGACAAGACACGGTTCCTTGCTGCCCCCATTTCCCAGGCGGACCTATTTGGCGACACCGTGGAGGACTTTGCCCAGCAGTTCTCGACGGTAAAGCAGCATACGGAGGCAATCCGGCACATCCTGCCCCGGCGTGGCTCAAGACCCCACACCCCGTCTGCTCGTCGCCAAGGGCGTCCCCCTGCGGTGACTGCACCGGCTCCGCCGCATCCCGCCCCTCCAGCCCGGCCCTGGCATGGAGCCCACCACAGGAAGCCGACGCCACCCGTCTCACAGCCGGCACCGAAGAACCCACGGAGGTCTTCAAAGCGCCCCTGAGACGGGCAACCCAGGGACGAGGGAACCCACTCACCTGGAGCTGGTAGAAGGACCAGTCCATCCCCCGGTGGAGGGCTGGGTGGAAAATCTTTTGTTGCCTTTTTGTTTGATTTCGCCGCACGCCCAAGTGGCTGCGGTACCCAACAGTTCAACAAAAGAGCGGCTTCCTTCCTCCCTGGGTCACATACCCGGTGTGTACGGTCGTCACCATGACTACCGTCCATGGGCTTTATCTTGCAGGATTGGCGCTCCAGCGGTGCCTTTTCCGCCCCTGAGCGCCCAGCTGTGGCACAAATCCACCCCGATGTGACAGCCTCCACGGGTCGCGAGGACAGGCCTCTTCCTCCCCCGTCCCAGGCTGTTCCGGGGGTGGTCACAAGGAGCCAGGTAAGTGCTTTGATGTCCCTAGACTCAGCATGGCCACGACATGCTGTGGCACCTCACGCTCCGCCCCGCCGCATGGCCCCACCTTCCGGTACGTCCGATGACGTTGTCCCCTTGGTCCCCCTCGCACGGAATTTGGACGCATGGCTTGCGCTTCCCAATCCATCGCTGTGCTTGATCCGGACCGTCCAACTCGGCTACGCGATTCAGTTCGCCAGACGCCCGCCCAGGATCAGCGGTATTCACTTCACCTTCATCAAGGGCGAAAACGCTGTTACCCTGCGTGCAGAAATCTCTACCCTCCTACAGAAGGGCGCGATAGAACCTGTCCTTCCAGCTAAGATGAAGAAAGGGTTTTACAGCCCCTACTTCATCGTACCAAAGAAAGGGGGTGGGTTGCGGCCAATCTTGGACCTGCGAGTACTGAACCGGGCTTTACACAGACTCCCGTTCAAGATGCTGATGCAAAGACGCATTTTAGCGAGCGTCCGGCATCAAGATTGGTTCACGTAGACCTCGGTAGACCTGAAAGAGGCGTACTTTCACGTCTCGATCCTTCCTCGACACAGACCCTTCCTGCGGTCCGCATTCGAGGGTCGGGCATATCAGTACAAAGTCCTCCCTTTCGGCCTGTCCCTGTCTCCTCATGTCTTTACGAAGATCGCAGAGGCTGCCCTTGCCCCGTTAAGGGAGGTGGGCATTCGCATTCTCAACTATCTCAGCGACTGGCTAATCTTAGCTCACTCTCGAGACGTGTTATGCGCACACAGGGACCTGGTGCTCTCGCACCTCAGCCGACTAGGACTTCGGGAAACTGGGAAAAGAGCAAGCTCCTCCCGGTTCAGAGCATCTCTTTTCTCGGTTTGGAGTTGGACTCAGTCTCCCTGACGGCGCACCTTACGAACGAGTGTGCCCAGTCGGTGCTGACCTGTTTGAAGGTGTTCAAACAGAAAACAGCGGTTCCACTGAAACTTTTTCAAAGGCTCCTGGGGCATATGGCATCCTCGGCGGTGGCCACCCCGCTCGGGTTGATGCATATGAGGCCGCTTCAGCACTGGCTCCAGACTCGAGTCCCGAGACGGGCATGGCGCCATGGAACACACCGCGTGGCCATTACGTCGGTCTGTCACCGTTTTTTCAGCCCTTAGACCGACCTCTCGTTTCTACGAGCAGGTGTTCCCCTAGAACTGGTCTCCAGGCGCGTCGTGGTCATGACAGACGCCTCCAAAACGGGCTGGGGCGCTGTTTGCAATGGGCACGCAGCCACCGGCCTCTGGACGGGTCCGTGGCTGCGTTGGCACATCAACTGCCTCGAGTTACTGCCAGTTCTGCTCGCCCTGCGTAGGTTCTGGCCGCTGATCCAGGGCAAGAACGTGCTAGTTCAGACAGACAGCATGGCAGCGGTAGCATATGTCAACCGCCAAGGCGGTCTGCGCTCCCGCTGTATGTCACAACTCGCCCGCCGTCTCCTCCTCCGGAGTCGGCAGCACCTCAAGTCGCTGCAAGCCACTCATATCCTGGGCAACCTCAACGCTACAGCGGACACGCTGTCACGGCAGGTTTCCCGCAGGGGAGAGTGGAAACTCCACCCCCAGGTGGTCCAGCTGATTTGGAGTCGATTCAGTCAGGCACAGGTGGACCTGTTCGCCTCCCAAGAATCCTCCCACTGCCCGCTCTGGTACGCCCTCACCGAGGCTCCCCTCGGCATAGATGCGCTGGCACACAGCTGGCCCCCTGGCATTCACAAATACACGTTTCCCCCAGTTAGCCTACTTGCACAGACTCTGTGCAAGGTCAGGGAGGATGAGGAGCAGGTCGTCCTGGTAGCACCCTACTGTCCCACCCAGACATGGTTCTCGGACCTCACGCTCCTCGCGACAGCTCCCCCCTGGCAAATTCCCCTGAGGAAGGACCTTCTTTCTCAGGGACGGGGCACCCTCTGGCACCTGCGCCCAGACCTCTGGAATCTCCATATCTGGTCCCTGGACAGGATGCGGAAGACCTAGGTGGCCTACCACCCATGGTGGTAGACACGATCACTCAGGCTAGGGCCCCCTCTACGAGGTGCCTGTATGCCTTGAAGTGGCGTCTGTTCGCTAAGTTGTGTTCTTCTCAACACGAATACCCCCAGAGATGCGCAGTCGGATCAGTGCTTTCCTTCCTGCAGGAGAGGTTGGAAGGGAGGCTGTCCCCTTCCCCCTTGAAGGTGTACATTGCTGCCATAGCAGCACACCACGACGCAGTCGACGGTAAGTCCTTAGGGAAGCATGATCTGATCATCAGATTCCTAAGAGGCACCAGGAGGCTGAATCCCTCCAGGCTGCACCTCGTTCCCTCATCGGACCTCTGTAGTTTTTCAGGGTCTACAGAGAGCCCCCTTTGAGCTTTGCAGTCAGCCGAGCTTAAGGCACTCTCCTTGAAGACTGCCCTCCTGACTGCGCTCACTTCCATCAAGAGGGTAGGTGACCTGCAAGTGTTCTCTGTCAGCGAAACGTGCCTGGAGTTTGGTCCGGGCTATTCTCACATGATCCTGAGACCCCGACCGGGCTATGTGCCCAAGGTTCCCACCACTCCTTTTAGGGACCAGGTGGTGAATCTGCAAGCGCTGCCCCAGGAGGAGGCAGACCCAGCCCTGTCGTTGCTGTGTCCGGTGCGCGCTTTACGCATCTATTTGGATCGCACGCAGAGCTTTAGAGTCTCTGAGCAGCTCTTTGTCTGCTTTGGTGCACAGCGGAAAGGAAGCGCTGTCTCCAAGCAGAGGATCGCCCACTGGCTCATTGACGCCATAACTATGGCATATCTCGCCCAAAACATGCCGCCCCCGGTAGGGCTACGAGCCCATTCTACCCGTGGTGTAGCGGCTTCTTGGGCCCTTGCCAGAGGTGCCTCTCTAACAGACATTTGCAGAGCAGCGGGCTGGGCAACACCCAACACCTTTGCAAGGTTCTACAACCTCCGGGTGGAACCGGTTTCATCCCAGGTAGTGGCACGCAACACAAGCGGATAAGCCCGGGATAGCCGGCCGGGTGTATCACTTGCACATAGCACCTTCCACCTCCTTTTGAGCTGAAGACGTGCGCTGTTAATTACCAGTAGTGTTCACAAAAGTTGTTCCCTGGTTGACTTCCTCCGAGCCCTGTGGCAGTCGAGTTTTCGGAGAGACTCGCTGCCGGCCCAGTACAGGCACTAACTAAGAGCCCGGTTCTGGGGTAGGTGCTCCGCATGTGGCGGTTCCCTGTAAGGTTAACCCCATGTGATCTATATCTTCCGCTAATTCATTTCCCTGCTGGCAAACTGCGTCTTCCTTGGGCAGAGCCCCTCTGCCCCAGTCTCCATGTTGTAGTAACTCCTCCCCCATTGGGCAGGATCTACCTTGAAGGCTCTCCACATGTTTGGAAAGACCATGTGATGTATTCTTCCACTTAAATATCCCCCCCTCTCTTGGGGCGAGGTGTGGTCTCCGCGGTGTCCTCCCCTTGGGAGGGACACCCCCAGACTAGACCTGGCGGCCCAGTCGGATAATCCCCCTTCTTTTTTTAGGGAGTGGAAAAAGAGAAGGGGAAAAGAGGCCACAACTGGGTTAAGCCCGTCTCTATCTTTGGGTAGTTGACTTGTCCCTAAAAAGGGCCGTTCGACACTCATAACTGTGTTGGGGGAGGTTACGTGTCAACCTGGTGTGCTGGCTATGAGGCACACAGCAAGTCTGCCCACCACACACCGCCAGTTCATGTAACACAGTTCAGCCTTGTGGCATTTTGTATAGGGACCCCTAGTGTCACTACATCGACACCAACGTCGAGTGAGTGACAGATAGGGAACGTCATGGTTACTGGTGTAACCTCCGTTCCCTGATGGAGGGAACGAGACGTTGGTCCCTCCTGCCACAACGCTGAACTACCCGCTGAAATGGCCAGACCTTATATCGGCTCCTCAGCGTAAAACCTGAATGAATGGTTGCATACCAGCTCCTTTTATACCAGTATGTTCAGGGGAGTGGCATGCAAATACCACTCGCCAATTTTCATTGGCCTTTTATCAAAGACCAGAGGTGTCTCGGGCTCACAAGAGTGACCCCTAGTGTCACTACATCGACACCAACGTCTCGTTCCCTCCATCAGGGAACGGAGGTTACACCAGTAACCATGACGTTTTATTTAATAACTCAAATGTAAATTCGTACAACTATCAAGTAAAGTAGTATCATATTTTCCTTACACCTGATTCAATTTATATAATATATATATATATATATATATATATATATATATATATATATTATTATTATTATTATTATTATTATTATATTTTTTTTTTTTTTTTATTGAGGTAAAAGTAATTTTCACAAATACTATTACATTTTTATGTCATGAATATTATGATTTTTTTGGTGGGTTGTTCCTTCTGACATTTGATATCCTGCTGGGACATGCCAAATGTTTTTTCAGGGATGTAAGACATGTTTCTAGAGAGGACATGTTAAGTGTAAAGGTGTGGGGTTGTTGACTAATTTTCATATGTTGATAAATCTTCAATCTTGATAAAAGTTCACAGTTATGTTATTTGTCAACAAATTAAATAAACAGGGTACTTTCTCGGGATTCATTAGAATTTTAATGCATTTTATTAACATTAAACAGCCATTTTTACTGCTAATTTTAGAAAACACAACAGCAAAAAAAAAAAAAGAAAGAAAAAAATAAAATAAAGTAATTTGTCTTTATGAACAAGAACTTTTTTACTCAGACAAGTGAATGACCAATTTAAGCACATCAGAATGCTTAATGTCGAGCCCTGTAATCTAAAAGCTCATCTAAAACATAACCATTCCATCCAGTTTTCCGAGCTGGGAACAAAAACTGCAGGTAGAGATGAAGAGGGGCCTTCCCGACTTTAATTCATTGCTCTTTGAAAGGGTGTACTTGCATTATTATGCTATTATAATATCATTATATCAGTGGCATAAAATGGTCTTAAAATGACAATAATATCATTTATCGCAATTATTTCTGGGACAATATGTCGTCCAACAAAAGTAGTTATCGTGACAGGCCTACGCAAATGGAGTTAAGACTGTGCCCATCCAATTTGAAATCACAACGTGAGTATTTTCATTCATAAGGTTTACACTTTAGATATACTGGCTGCACAGATTCATAAATTCTTTGTAATTTTGTATATGCTTATTTAAAACGTCGTGCCTCTTGGATAATCAGTCATACAAATATTTTTTATATTATTCGGATGAGTCCGTTATTCGTTTTGAAGTCATTATTCGTGCCTTTCCGAATAAGGTATTCAGCTTCAGGCACATCCCTAGATGCCAGCTTAGTTTTCGAATGCCCACACTGTACAAACAGTGTTGATTCATTACACTTTTGCTTACCCAGCCACAGTATTGCCACAATGAATGCATGCAATCATCATTTAAAGTCTGTTTGAAGTAAGAAATATACATGATGATGTGATTAAAGCTCTAAATCCAGAAGAAACTCCTTATGACAGACGTCACTGCTTTCAGCTTAAGTGATTGGCTGCTGCTCGCCATTTTTCTTCATGAGAATTCTCAACTTTTTTTATGCTCTTGACCACCCTCAACACTTTCTCTGCATGCTTTGAAAACATTAGCTTGCAATGCACCAGTGGAAACGTATGGTCAATCCCCGTTCACACCGCCGTCTGCGTCACGCGACAAAGCAACATGATCCCATTCATTTTCAATGAGAGCAGAGCGACTTCAGTCGAAATGAGCTGCAGTGACCATTGGTGACAGAGATCGCTATGGCGAGTGACAATACAAAGTTAAGAAAATTTCTGCTTTAAGCAAATGACGAGCGACATTTGCAAGTGACTACGAATGAGAGTGAAGACAGTGCAGCTCACGTAATCCGTCTCCAGGCAGTGAGTGTGAGATACTAGAGTCGAGTGCAGGCAAGATGGAGAAGTTAAAACTTTCTGTGAGCGAGTTCACTGTTTTATCATTTGTTTGTATCTACATACATGGATATAGCCTAATAAAAATTATGCGTGGAAAACTGTGTTGGCATTCTAAGTTTAATACAGTACATACATTGATAGATCGTTCATCTTGTTCGTGATATGATGCATTGAGCACTGCTGCAGGTTATATAAAAACACTCTCCTGCAAAATGTTCATTTTTAGGAGCAATAGAACTGATTCCTTGTCAAATTAGAATTATATCTTTGTTTTACCAGCAGTCTAATCTGTAATCAGAATTTCTGGGTTTTCTGTAATCAGAAAATTTTTCAGGGTTTTTCCTGCAGTGAAATTCTGTAAATGTCAGGCCTGCAAAGCAAATAAAATTATATACATCTTGCATTCAGTGCTTTATAAGCACTAAATATTCTTTTTCATCTGAAACGCATGTGTGTCTTTTGTGTGGCGCAATTAAAGCCTGGTTTTCACGTGAGTGTGGTGTGAGTCATCACAGACCCACTCACTTAAGTAAACCGCTCGGCTCTATCCTATCAATAGAGTGCATTTTAAAGGAAGTCAAACATCTCAAATGGCTAGACAGCCTTGAATTTAGAAAAGGAAAAGGAAAACAACACTGTGGCATGTACCAACATAAATTACATGACTTTTGAATCTACATATCATGACCCTTATTAAAATGTATCCAGTTTTTTTTTTCAGTAGTAACACTAACTGGTATTATGACAGAAATAGCAAATACTTTAGTTATTTTTTTTTTTTTTTTTTTTAGAAAAACTGTCTACATTAACCTAACCACGGTACTAGGAGGCCATCAATGGTCTTACCTGTGGTTATGGCCTTCTTACAAATGCCAATGTTACACAATGGAAGAACAATGGTGGACTTTTATAAGGTCCTGTACAATTTTGAATTAAGGGGTATAATGTCTGGACTTCAATTAATTATGGACAAATTATTGACAAAGATTTCCTCCTGTTCTTTCCTACTCCTGGTCATGTTTGGGTGGATTTGGCAAGTGAAAATGATGTGTGACTAATGAATTTGGAACACCACTAGCCACAGTGGCCGGTGTGCCAAATAAGTTCATGTCAAGCTCTTGCTGTGAGTATTAAAATTAAGTCATTTGCTGAGTTCTACCATACAACTCTTACTATTTCTACCATGAATAGATGGCAGCAATAGTGAAAATAGTATTAAAGTATGCCTTTCCAATTAACAGTGTGCTATTTTAACACCGAAAGCAGGCAGTAAATGGAATTTCATTTAAAACTGATGCTTCAATTAAAGCCATGTTCATATTCAGTACAACAGCACTTTTGCTCATGTGATATTGCTTAAATATTATACTAGTTTCACTTGATATAGCAGATATATTTCAAATGGACATAATGTATGGGGTAGAAGGCAAGTACTTGACATGCTAGCCAAATGTCACTGTGTTTTTAACCTGGAGTAGAGAGAGATTGACTGAGCTAGAGAGACCAGCCAGACAACACCGCCACAGATGGTTTCCAGCGGCCTGCAAAATGTCAATGGGTTTTAACCTCGTTTGACAAAAGTGGAGCATATCCTCCCCGAGAATGATCCTTCAGTAAATGTCAGCGAGGCATTTCAGCATCTCTCCCTGTCCCTAGAGACGTCACGTACAATGCACAGCAACAACATGGGCACAAGCAGCGACCTGCGGCAACTACCGTAAACAGATTTAGCTGTGCAGTCACAGCCATTGAATTTAAGGGGTGAAGAAGCCTGTAAGATGCATATCAGCATGTACAAGCTTTAGCTATGGTCTTAAGGTTAGAGACGGGATCATTTTTGCATTATCATATTGCATGTGGCATAAATGAGAGCTTGATGGACTGTGATAATGGGGTCTATAAATAACTGCTCCCATCTGTTCATCTATCAGCCTGCCTCGTGGCAACACATATTAGACAGCCCTTTGCTCCAAGAATCTAAATGTTTTGCTTCTTAATTCGAGGAACTTGAGAACATTATTATTTCTTTCTGTTTATGTATGTCAGAAGCTTACATTGGTGCTGCCAGACAAAACCTTCATCATACACTAGAGAAAATGCAGAAAAATGCAAGGCAATTGGTCAAAGGATGTCATGAACTGTGGTAATGGATCAGTGTGTCAGATATACCAAACTTCTTCTCGGTATCAGCAGATGTTAAATGCTTGGGCTACAAATGTCCTTCTCCTTGTGTAAGGACATCAGTCTTCTGCAGTGGGGCTCTCATACACTTTTGGTGACTTTGGCAAAAAAAAGTAATAAATAAAAAATACAAGGATCTTTTACATTCTCTGTCTAACCCTTTGTTGGTTATGTTGAAGCCTTGTTGTTTGGGGTGTAATAGCAGAATCTGGGAGGGTATTGGTTAACACACACACACACACACACACATACACAGAGACAGGGATGTTGCGGCCACTGCTGAGATAGCATTGTATTTCCGAGAAAGCTGTAAACAGCACTTTCAGAACAGCCAAAAACAGCATGTATAGGACAACACTGTCCTCAGACAATATGTCAAACGATTTTACTTTCACACAGAAATAGAAAGGAAATGCTCAGCAAATATTCAGCAAAGGAGCAGCCCCAAAAATAATCATTTTAAAGCTAATAGTCTAACTATTCAAAAGTACTTTACCTGAGATACAATAACCCTATTTTAGGCTTTAGTGATATATGTTAAACACAAAAATACATTTTTACAGCCTGTTTAATTGTTACCATTTAATACCATTCAGCACTAAAATCTATTAAATTCTCTGTTAAAAGCTGCTTTCATTATACAGTATATATGACCCTTGCCTGAATGTATGTGTTTTTTTTTTATTTTATTTTTTTTATGTGCTCACATGTTTACACAGCAGCTATTATTAAAATAATATAATAATTATTATTATTAGGGCCCAAGCACTGAAAGTGTGTAGACCCTATTGTTCTTTTAAGGATTATTAGGGTCCAAGCATTGAAAGCGCGGAGACCCTATTGTTCTTCTAAGGATTATTATTATTATTTTCAAGGTTTTCGGTACTTCTGGGGTACTTAATATGCGTGAAAACTCTTGAAATTTTGCACACACATCAGAGTCGTCGGCCATTAGGGCTGGGCAAAGTTGCAGGCTCTGTAGTGCCCCGTTGAAATTGGACATGTAAGGGGGGCTCTGTAGCACCCCCATTTTCACCTACAGTCACCAAAATTAGTACATATATAGTTCTCATCAAGCCGAACAACTTTCTTACAATCATTAGCTCTGCCCAACAGGAAGTCGGCCACTTTGGATTTTCTGAATATCACAGGCTCTGAACATTTAAATACTCCTAGGGGATTTATGTGACTGGCACCAAATTTGTGCAACATCATGCCAAGGCATTGTAGATGCTAAATTGTGAATGGATTTTTTAATTTTTGAACAGTGTCGCCATGGCAAAGCACCACATTTATGGGGAAAAATGTGAAACAGGAATTGCCTTACATCTTCTGTCTGCATTGTGTGATTTTGATGAAAATTCAGCTGTATGTTTGGTAATGGGGCTGATCACATGGATGTGGATATTATGGATCACGGTCATAGTGCCACCAACTGGTAGCAGGAAGTATGTCACTTTTAAAGACTTTGAAATAACCCCCTTATGTTTACATGAATTGCTTAAAAAATCTTTAGAATGAAGTCAAGACACTGCTGATGTAAAACTGTCAAGAGATATATGATATCTTAAATAGTGTTGCCATGGCAACACATTAATTGTATAATATTTGGGTGTTTTGAGGCACTTTGCATGCTTAAAATTTCATGAAATTTTACACACACAAGTTCGTGCATGGGCATGTACGGGGGGCTCTGTAGTGCCCCCTTTAAAATGGGCATGTAAGACGGTCTCTGTAACACCCTCATTTTCATCTACAGTCACCAAAATTAGTACATATTGTATATTGTTCTCCTCAAACCAGACAACTTTTGATAATTATAGTTATTAGCTCCATCCAACAGGAAGCCATCATTTTTTTTATTTTTTTTTAATATTGCAGTCTCTGAACTTTTAAACACTCCTCCTAGGGGCTTCAAGAGACTGTCACCACATTTAGACAATATTATGCCAAGACATTGAAGATCCTAAATTGAAAACAGATTTTGATATATCGAACAGTGTTGCCATGGCGAGGCATTAAAGTAATGGCAAAAATAGGAAGTGTCTCATATCTTCTGTGTTCAATGTGTGATTTAGATCAAAATTGAGGTGTATATTTAGTCTTGGGGGCTAATCACATGGATGTGACTATTTTGAGTTACGGTCATAGTGCCGCCACCTGGTGGCAGGAAGTGTGGCTCTTACAACAGACTATAAAAAAGTCCTCTTATATTTACCCAAATTGCTTTGAAATTGTTTTGAATAATGTAAAATGCCAAATTCATGTGTCCACCTTGCATTGTTTTCCGAAAGCCACCGGGTGGAAATGGACCTATGGTGCTTGGGCCTGTCATTGCTGCTTGCGGCTATATTTATTGTTATTATTATTATTACTACTACTACTACTACTACTAATAATAATACATTATATTAAAATTTTAGTTTGGAGAACAGAAATTCAAAAATATATTCAAATTTAAGGTGTTTGCCTCTGCCAAGGAAACACACATATATGTAATTGGAATTTTGACTCAAAACCTCATAGTTACTGAGATAAAGTGCCACTTGTGACAACTTCATTGTATGACAACAAGCCCCAGACTCCCGCACATTTATAAGGTGTAGTCCAGAACTGCAGTGGACCCAAGAACAAACACAAGCTCAAATAGTTAATCAGGGAACACGTAAGAGATTATATTTACTCTGTGCAAAACACTAAGCCACTTACTTTTGTTTACACAGAAATAAAATGAAAGGAGATAATAGAAATACCTCAAAGGCATGAAAGGGGCATGGACATTGTCTTTGATATAGTTATGAGGATTAGAAAATGAATTGTTACACTTTACTGAAGCAATAAACAGAACTCTCAAAGAGAAGAGGTGAAGTTTTGTAAGATTATTAAATCTCACCAAAAGCAGTCCTGTGACCTTGATTTAAAAAATCAGAAAACACGGTGATCCTCTTTCTGATGAAGAGCGAATACAGAAAAAACCTAGTGGCAAAATATAATTTCACATCTCCTAGCTCGGGTGTACTCATTAAAAACATAATAAACAAATGCTGAACTACCAATGTCATCAAGGATACCTAATCCAACTTTGTCACAAAAAATGAATTATTCATAATTCCCCAAGACAGAGAGGAGAAGAAATGCTTAGAAATGTTAATAAAGAACATAACAGCATAATCTCAAGCACAAAAATAATCTGCATATCTTTTCAAAAGTCACAGGCATTGCAGTGTTGTTTTGAACAGCAATCTCCATCTACTTTTAGAATGATTCAGATGAAACCTTGTGATAATTAATGCAGTCAATTAAATCTTTGAAACTGTTTGGTTTAAGCTTGCTCTTACATACCAATCAGGCTGGCATGCATAGCACACTGTATTTTTCTCATCTAGAGGAAGAGCTTAGATTAAGAGGAAATAAATGTGAGATTGTTTTATTGAAAAGCAGACAATGCAGCTCAAATCCATAAAAAAGAAACAACATTCAACCCATTTTGACAGAAGCGCCATAAATTGTACATGATTCAAAAATGAAAAACTTTTCATTCTGTGAATGTCTGAGTTTTAAAATAGATTCAACTGTTGACATGTAATCCAATAAATTAAATTGTGTTGTGTATCTGTCTAAAACTTCCATCTCATGAATTCATTCCAGAGGCTTATTTCAGAGGTGACCCTATAACCACGTGGGGCTGATGAAAACATGTATTGCTTTTTTGAATCTGAGCTCTGCCTTCCATGTCTCACAAAGCTTATCATATAGTACACAAATCCACAGAGAGATCATTAAAATATCTTCACAAGGAGGCGGCAGCCCTCACCTGACCCTGTCAAGAGCTGCATATCAATGCATTTGACATCTCCTCTCCCCCGTGCACAGTTGCTGTTCAACTTGGGGAATCTGCACATTTGTAATGAGCGAGCCAGCAAAAAAATAAAAATAAAATAAAATAAAAACAGAGCTTAGGAATCGTTTACTTACATATAAAGCAAAGAGGTTAAGAGTCAACAGAGTGATTCAGGCTTGCAACTAACTTGCTTTAAAACTGCATAAAGGCAATTGGCTGCTGAGTGACTGTATATGTTCAAAAAACAAGTACAGAGGCTTCTAAAGAGGATTTATGTAGAACGATTGTTAAAATCGTTTTAACAATCAATAAAACACATGAAAATGTTAAAGCACTGGTCATCAAAGATATACTGTATTTATACAAAATAGGAAACACTGATACTTCAGTATGTTTTGTCTGTCCTAATTTAAACAACCAGTTAAAGGTTTGAACACACTTGACTGAATGTATGTTTCTCAAATGGTCTTTTAAAAACAATTTGATCTAAAGGCTAATATGTTAATATGCTTAAAATTAATTTTGTGGACAAATATGAATTGTGCCTATCTTTTTACAAAACATGGTAACTCCTTCAATTATGTTTAAAAAGCTTTCCAGTGGCTACTTTAAAGAAGCTAAAGTATAAGATAGATTTGGTTTGTTTAAAGTTTTTGCTACTAATAATTCACATACTTCTATTTGTGTTATTGTATAGTTTGATGACTACCATTATTCTAAAATGTGGACAATAGTAACAGCAAATAATAGGTAGGTATGTCCAAGCTTTTGAATGGTAATGCATATTTTGTCAGTTTGTATGTACAGTATGTATATAGCCTACAAGAATCTGGCACATAGGCCTCTACGACAGCTTTCAAAGATCCAAACAACACGTAGAGAAACATTTACAGGGGATTGTGTTCATCTTCATAGGCACTGGGCTTTCCTATCAGAAAATTTGCAATTTTAAGGCGACAAATAGCCCAATGAAAGATACATAATTGTAGCCTGCTGCCATATTATTGTCTATAAATGGTTTAGGTATAGCTTGCAAGCTGTGGTGAGAAAGTCACAAAGCAAAAGCCTTGGAGCCCTGCTTGATTAGGCATTGTTCCACTCTGTAATGCCTTTTAATGGATTTTTTACATGCCTGTTCTGCATGCATATTAGAGGCAGCTATAAGACGGGAGTTACTTTAATGGCTCATAAGACCCTCTGTGAGCCCCACTTGACCCTGAGGAGCTATTGAGTATTAAAAGTAATTTGGTTTAATGATGCAAGAGGAGTTGTCTTATTGGATTTCTTTCATCTGTCAAACCTGGGGTTTTGATGATATTGCATCTCTTTTACCATTGTATGGCTCTAGAACTTCAATAGCCTTTCAAATTCACCAGACATTAGTAAGAGCTTTTGTGATGAGCAGATACACACCAGGGTTAGTGACAGAAAATGCTATGATCTTCAAGGACTGGAATCTTTTACTGGAAATTAAACAAAGAAAGACATAAGGAGATAATGTAAAGTGCTGTGAGTAAAATAGATAAGAAAGCAGAAAGCACAACACTTTATTGAAGAAGACAAGCAAGTTGATGATGGAAATCAAACAGAAGGCTTTGCTTTTAGTAATTAAAACTTACAATAAAGCAGGTATAAAAGAAGGTCTAATTCAGTGGATCTCAAGTTTAAAAATGCATCATACCACATAATCATGCATAGTTATGATAGCAAAATAATGTTTACCATCTTTTAAAGCAGTAGTTCAACCAAAAAAATTAGGTCATAATTTACTCATGCTTGTGCTGTTCCAAATCCGTACAATTTTATTTTTTTGCGGGACTCAAAAGGAGAGTATGATGATTTTGGATCCTTTTTTTAAGCTTTAAAGTGAAGCACTATTCACCGCCATTATATTGAAAAGACAGACCGCAATATTCATTAAAGCCTCTCTTTTTATGTTTCTCATAAGAAAGAAAGTCTTAAGGGTTTGGAACGAGGTGACAGTAGGTAAATTGTGATAGAATTCTCATTTTTGGGTGAACTAACATTCATGAACTCCTATGTTTGGTTTTAAGGACTAATTTTCTTTATTTTTGTATGATTAACAATTTTGGTACTGTGTTGGGCCACCACTTGCTGTCCGAGATCAAATCTGCGTCCTGAGGCAAAATCAGTTAACAACTACTGGTCTAATTCATAATCTGAGCATCTGAAAGCAGTACAACAACCACTAAAAGCAGGTGTAGCTCATCAGGGGAGAGTGAACACACTGTTGTGTGGGATGGCATATTGCTCCAGTGTAGATGATAAAGTGCAGCAAATAATACATTAGTCTTCAGAAGCTCAGAGCAGACACTACTGTCAAGCTTGATATTGTATAATCAAATAAAGTCTTAACTATAGAGTTTACTACAGAAGAGGCCAGTATGATATATAAATAATTTCAGGATCACGCATTACCCCGCTCCCCAAGTGAGATGGAAGATAACGTATCTGTTATTCAGAGCTATTAAATTGTGCTCAGAAATAAACCGAATTGGATCTTTATCTTAAACTGATCTTAAGCGTAACAATAATTTAGACGATAATCAGTAAAGACAAAAGAAGAGAGAGTAAGAATATCACCTTCATGGTAATGTATGCTCAAATATTTGTCTCTAAAAGAAAAGGACAGTCTTACTCCTCTGATCCACGGGAGAGAAGTTCACCTTAAAATGAAAACTCTGTCATAATTTACTCACCCTCATGATGTTCCAAAACTGGATGATGTTCTTTCTTCCGTGGAATGCAAAAGAAGATTTTAGCCAGAATGTTAGGGATTGACAGTCTTAGTCATCATTCACTTCCACTGTATAAAAAAGAAGCAATGAAAGTGAACAGTGACTGAGGCTAACATTCTGCCTAGTTATAACTAGGGCTGTCAATCAGTATTTTTTTTTTTTTTTTTATCAAATTAATTACATGATATGGCAATTAATTAATCAAATTGATTGCAATTATTCACATCTATAAATATTTGCTGAGAGAGCCCCTCAAATAACAAAAATTCAATACATTATGATCTAATAATCATAAATGGTTATATTTAAATAATTATAAATATAATATATATTATAAAAATAATTCAGATAGTTCAAATGCATTACATAATTTTGACAGATGAGTAAAGCATTGATAAGAAAAAAAGTGGCTTTAGAAGGCAATATATTTATTTCCATATTACTGAACATAAGACAATCATTGACCTACAGTTCACAGCAATCCATTATGCAATTGAATTCATCAGTCGGTACAAGACAGATTTATTATAAGGGCTTTTCTAAGAACGCGTCAATGTGCCTGCGTCAGACGAATGCTTTTAGAACATAAATGTTGTGTCATAAACAGTTTTTTTTTAGATCGCTGTGTCAAATTAAACAGTTTGAAACTTAGAAAAACACATCTCGAATTCCCTGAATTTGGAATTGTGCTCTGTCAGCTGTGTTTGAACAAGAATGCATCTCATCTTGTGCTGTCACTAGTGTCAAGCAAGTTTGAGTGTGGTTTGTTCTCTGTACTGGGTGTTGCCTATACAGCTGAAGTTTTGCTTATTGCCCCCTGCTGGAAACAGGTGGTTCTTCAAGCTTGAATTGATCTAATGGTAGAAAAATTCCGTATTATGGTCTAGGGACATGATTAATTGCATTAATTTGTTTAATGCATTATTTTTTATAAAATTAATCGCACCGAATGAATGCGTTAAATCGACAACCCAAGTTATAATATCTCCTTTTGTGCTCCATGGAAGAAACTTCCATATATGTGTAGGATTATCCACGAATGAAGCCATCAAATGAACAGAACACCCCATTCAACAGATCAGAGAGATCCCCCGCCATTAGAGAGTCATAAAAATGAATCCATGGCGCCTAAATTGCTGAAGGAGACCGTCTATACCATTCATGCTTAATCTTAAACTAGGGTTTGTAATGACAGAGCTAACCCATATGGACAACCCTTCTTTGTTGCACAAAATTAAACCCTCTGTAAGACCAAATTGCCAAGTAAGACCTTGTGACCTTAAATGCATAAATCCGCGGCCATAGCAGGAAACGGAGACTCGTGAAGGAATCCATGAACGTTGTACCTTCACTGAGTTAACACTCTTAAATGTACAGAATGCATTTAAACCTACAATGTACACCATACCTAGCCTTGCTAGATAATTCTGAAAATTACTTTGACCTGTGATTACTTTCATAACTGACAAATTAATGATTATAGCCTGATGAACCTTTTAAAATATGCGAAGTGATTTGTAATCACTTCTAACAAATCAATAAGTATAATTGTTAATCTTGTATTATTCATCTCATTCTACTAAGAATGATAACTAACCTGATAATATACCCTGTCAATCAGGTTTCTCATAACGTGTAATGTTTTATCCATGTTGTAAAACCAGTGAATTAACCAGTATGATTGGTAATCAGGGATTTTCATGTTTTGTTACTTACACGTGTAATACCCATGAAAGTATGTCACAGTTAGTATGTAAATGCTTGCTTGTTTACATAGAGAATGTTGATGACAACGAATGTCATGTCTCTTGCAATGTTTTCAAGATATAAAAGTTCATGATTTAACATTCACTATTTTGAGCGGGAATCTACCACACAAAGGTAGATGTCATGTCTCTTGCAATGTTTTCAAGATATAAAAGTTCATGATTTAACAGTCACTATTTTGAGCGGGAATCTACCACACAAAGGATCGTAAATCAACTGTGAAGAGGACAGACCAGTCGACCACGTGACTCTGAAAAACCACTTCTGATTGGCTCAGGACGCCTTTGGGGTGTGGCCAATTTCAGTTCAAAAGTTCCTAAACAGGAAGAACACGCTCTCTTACTTTCTTCGCTGCTTCTTCTCTACTCGTCTCTTGCTTTTCACTGCAGCTCTTCAGCTCCAGATCCTCTGTGCCACGTAGAGTTCAGGAAAACTCGGGACCCGGAGTCCCGAGGAAGCCTCTCACTCTCTGCACTACGGTTCAGACACCCAACGGGAGTCGCGAGTCCTCCTTACAGAAGGCCTCGCTTCATCCAGACAACAAACTATCAGTGATCATAACAGAGTCCAAGACATTGACGAAACGAACTTTCTTCAAACACCAAAGAACCAAGCAACACAAGGAAACGCAACGACATGCAAGTACATCTCCACTCAAAGTGTTGGTGTATTAGTTCAATACTTTGGGTAATCCGATTGCAAATCGATGAAGACTCAAAGAAGGATAGATGGTTCTAAAGGCACTGTCAACAGACTCTATGTATTGATAATTTATTTCACATTCTGTCACTACTCACCAACCTGTTTCATGTTGTATGTGTTAGATTAGTTTTATGTTTAGAATAGCAATAAAGTTTGTCTGTATTTAAAGATAATTTGACTGTGGTATATTTAGATAAATAATCTCATCCCTGTTTTTAAAAGATTTCACTTCAAAGCTGTACCTAAATATGTGTAATATTATTTTTAATAAGCCATGAAAATAATATTACTCCAATAAGTGAATTAACCATAATTCCCTTATTAAAGCTAATTCCTTACAGTAGAAATTGTGAGCGGATACAACAAGATGTTGTATTACAATTTTAATGGTGGAGAATTTTATTCAGACAAATAATCTAGTTATTTGTCATTTATCTAATTTATAATGGTTGTCAAATGCGACTAATTCCATTATAAATTTCCTTACATAATAATGTAGAATAAGGACAGTTTAATTTAATTCTGTAACGTGTGCTGGCACTGGCAATGATGAAGACGTGAAGATGAAGAACCCAAGTGCAGTTTATTTACAAAAGTGAACGCCCTAACTATACACGTGAACTAAACATAAACCTGACTTGATATAAACTTGGCCTGACATAAACATCTACACTCACATTCAATACTTGACCAACGCACAACGGAAAACATGAGGCTTAAATACAAGACATGGGAGAACATAAACCAATGAACAAACAGAACTCATAACAAGCTAATTAAACAATAAACCAATGAAAACATGGAACATGAACATGGAGAGAAAACAGAAATCACATGACAAGGGAAACAGGAACTAAACATTTCAAAATAAAAGACATGAATCAACAAAATACACATGACAAATTCCTAGCTCACACATACTGTTTCCATACATATAATGGTGGAGGTATGCAGGCACTTTAACCCATCCCATGTACATTTATACTACCAAATTCGCTACATATGGAACAACATATGAGTCAATAAATTATGACTGTGAATAATCCCTTTAAGAGATGTTAGGACAACACAGTGTTTTCAGATCTCCCAATCCTACATTTTAGTCAGTGCTGATTTAAGAGATCTATTAGGAGGCCTCGTCTCAGAATTGGGAACCTGACAGGCATGTGACTTCAAGTGCCGTCATTAATTTTCATTTAGTCCCCTGAAAACACCCTCTTTGTTACTGTAATGATGAGAAACTATCCACTTTTCTCAAGGATTCGGGTTAATTTGGTTGATTTAATATTGATATATTGTCACCATGGCCCACCCCAATGCCTCTGTAGACAGAGAGACTATTTGCAACATTTCTTTGCCAGTTACACACAAAAGACCGCTTGAAAATAGACTGAATTATTTAAATAATGACATTTCAAACAGACTGTGATTAGTTAAATGAAGACATGTGTGCCATAATCTCTCACTCCGCCTTTATGTCCTGACATTTTGGAGTATTTCCAGCTCGCAGTGGTCCTCCAGTGAGACTTTATCTAATTCCCTGTGGTTGTGTACCAAAACACAAATCCTTGGCTATATTTTGTAAATCCGCTTTGAAGACCATACATGGTAAAAGAAAACAGCTAATGGGAACATAGACCAATGCAGATATGCTCATTGTTGTGAGAATAATTACAGACTTCTGTCATCTCTTGCCAAAGACCCCATGTAATGCAACCAAGCTAGCCTCCCTCTGGAGCTCTCTACATATGCAACAGTTATTTTAGAACAGACTAATGTTAAAACAGAAATGCAGATCACAATTTGTGTGAGAATTACTGCAATAAAGGACTAAAATGTACAAATACTTCTAAACAAATATTCTCCCCCACAATGCTTGGATAGTATTGTTTTCCAATTATTAGAACTTAGAGTTATATCTAGGCCTACAAAAGCTTTGCAGATTTCTGCAGAATTCAAATGCCTGTCATTCAAGTTTCACACATTTCCTTACCCTTGCATGCTCTTTTCTTAAAGGTGCACTAAAGTGCACTACTTTTTTGCTAATTGCTAAATGTGTTTAAAATGACATTTAAAAGACTCTGATCATATCCGTCTTCGAGAAAAAGTTGCTTTATTCTACACGTGGTGCTGGGCACACATTCATGAGATCACGTTTTTGATCATACAGTGTGACCAGCCGAATATTACTCGCTTTATCTTGATAATCCACTGCAATTGGATCCTTTCATTCACAGAATGATTTGTTAAACTGGAATAAGAGAAAGTATTTTAACACACACACTTTACCTTTGGATGTTTTAAATATATTATTACCAATAAGACTAGTACTCTCAGCCCTTTTAATATGTTACATCATTTAAATAAATACAGCAGAATTCTGTATACCCCCCCCCCCCCCCCCCCCCCCCCGCACCACACACACACACAATCTGTACAAAAACTAAAAGTGACAGATTGCATGTAGCCTGTTATGGATCCACTAGTCTATATTTTTTCTTCTTATCTACTGTATACCAGGCTAAAAGAGACATTATAGAGGCTCTTTGCAGCACAGTGTTCAGGAGTAAAGGGCAGCTGTGGGTGAAGAGCTGTGGTCAACAGATGAACTCGCAGACAAGCAGAAATCAAAGAGATGGACATGTCATTATAACATATCACATCGCCCCACCCTATCCATAATCTGTACATTTGATTTTGAGTTAAGTCCAACACACAACAGTTCATGACTGGTCTCAACTCACTATCACTCATATCATACTGTATAGCTGCAACAGTGTGATTAAGAAATTCATCACTTGGAAAAAGTGAGAGTCAGTTAGTAAATTAAGCATTTCTCATTTCATTAGCACAGCTGATTTAAAGGGATCAAACCATATTACTTGCTGTATAGTCAGTTGTGCTATTGTATGTCAACTCCCCTTTGTTTATAGTCCGCAAAGATTAAGATTTTCTTCAGCGCACCATCAAATTACCCACAGAGGGACCGACATCCACCTTTAAATCTCTGCAGCTGACAAGCACTAGCATGTATGCTAGCATCTGTCCTCTAAACAGCAGGACAGGCTGTGTTGAAAGGCATAACCCAAGGCTAGTGTCATTAACTGGACCATTGCAGTTAGCCAGGTCAAAGAGATGTGAAGGACAGGGGCCTCATCCTGGAGAACCACAGCAATGTTATGACTGCACACTTTCAGCCAGTCACTGCCTGCTGTCAGTGGGTAGGCACCCTATCAATGGCAGATGAGCTAATACATCCACGGTAATATTTTAAAAGGCTCGATAAGTCCCGTGCTTAATGCAATGTTTGATTTTGCCCTAGCGGCCAAGGTTTATCCACACTGCAGATATGGTTTCACTGGCAGACTTAATAGCTTTAAGTGGCTTGGTATTATTCCCATTCAATTTGCTGACTAAGCCATGGGCAGAATTCCTTAACTCTTCCTGGATCCCCCCTGCAGCAAAGCTTCTAATGTAATTAAAGGGTAAAAGCTTTTGGAAACAAATTCTACTCTGTCATGATTAAGAGTTGGCACACTGGAAGCCCGCTTTCATTGAAATATGGTCTATGTTTAAAGGCAGTGGACGATTGAGGAGACAAAACACTCCCATTATCTCATCCTTAAGCAAATAGACTACGTTTTCCATTTGAGGAGCGCAGAGTAACACCGGAAAATGGAGCGAACAATTCTATCAGGGCTGGAGCCACTCCATGACATCATTGAAAGCTCCAACAGACATTGCTCAAGCAACCTCTCCTCAGAGACGACTTAAGCCTGCAGATCAATTGAAATAATGAATATGTATTTGTAGCCGATCAGTCACTGCCACTTGTACAGCTTGAACAAGGAAATTAAAAAGTTGGTGGTGGGGCTGAGTGGTCGGGAACAAAGAGCTGAAAAGACTTACTTGGAAGCTGTTCAAATAACATTGCAGGGGATACTAGATGAAGGTGCAGAGGCTAGTTTTTGGCAGTAGCAGCCGTTATAAAATCCTTTCGTAGTTGAATCACCTGAATAAATGAGATGGATATTGATTTGTTTGTATTAGCATTTTGAGTCTCATAGGGTCATTGATTTGGCAGATGGAAAAAGGTTCTGAGGTCAGTTTTAATTAGCATATGGAAGTTGCTTGGTTATTCAGTGTTTATAAGCCTCCAAAAAAATACTCAAGAAGACTTTATCGTGACTTCATACATATGCTTCATAGAGCCATTAAGTGAAATATGGAAAGGTTGGCATGGCTGTGTATGTAGAACAAAGCAGCATCAGCCACTGATCGTAATAAGCGAGAATGGTTTGGCTGCAGACATACACTCTGAGCTTATATGCACTCTGCAGAGGAAATGCATATAAGTTGCAGTCAAAAAGATTTTCATGGTAATACATAAATGTATTTAAACTCTTTACTATGTATTTTGAAGGTGACATTAATAATTCAGATGTAAATTGTCATCCAGACCCCTGCTGAACCAGCATGCAGAAGCACTTAGAAAGACACTATCACATTTTAGATGTTGCTCACAGTTGTTTGTGATACACACAGTAAAATTCTATATTGATTCTTGAGGCACATTTTGGCCTTCTCAGATGCCACACTGGTTGAACCCTCTGGAGAACCTGTAGGCACCCATAAAAGGAACCTCAAATATCCTTGTTATGAACTACAGGAATTACAATATATTTTAAGTGCCTCAAAACCTTTCTTCTGTGATGAGGTTACTGAAAAAGTCGTTGACAGTCTTTAGAATTATACAATTTAAGAGTAGGTTTCATAGAGAAAAAGGGTGCCTAGAGGTTCTGTAGAGCAGCAGTCACCAATTACCGGACCCCGGCTTGGTTTCATCCGGACCACGAGGCATCATGGCAACGGTTGCCCCATCTTACATTTCTACAGTTTAAGTGAGCAACGTGTCAAAACAACGGAGCTGTACACACCACGTTAAATAATACCCGCTCCCCACTCCGCACGCGTTGCCTCTCCCTCCCTGCTATAGACATATGGTGCCGCATTCATAGTCAGCCTATTTATACCTACAGCCTATGTATCTATATAGCAAACAGTATTTTTATGCTGCACTGTTATATAACCCATCAATCCCAATCATCCATGATAATGCACCTTATTTCCGGTTACTCTGCAGAGAGTGCATGTGAATTGAGAGTGCATGTCGGCAGCCAGCCTATATTGGTATCTGTCTCTATTTATTTTTATTTTTTTTACTATTTCTGCATGAATAATTCATGTGACGTACAGTAGAAGCGGAACACAATATAGTACCACAAACTTTCATGTCTGGCAGCCCATCAACTTTGAAAACAAATGATTATATATGCTTGAATATGTGGCCCCCACAGCTGTCAGCTTATACAAGGTCCCCTCAATAGGGTCCTGTGCCTTCCTGTTTCTAATTAAAAACATTTTGAGCCACTCTTTAAAAATTTGAATTTTCTGACTATTACTTCATACTTTAGGCTTTATAGGGTTAAGATTTATGCTTTATGCTGTCAAACAAAAACATTTAATATACTATTCATTGCTATAACTGCATTTCTACCCAATATTACAAAAAAAGAACTGGACTGGAAAAAGAAGATATTGATATTTTATTTTGTGTGATACAAAAGTACTGACCTAGAAACAATGTTTGTTGAGACAAACTATAATGTTGGTTTGACAAAAACTTGTCTGAAAGTTTTAAATGCTTGAAGTTAGAAATGTTACAGGTCTTACAGTAAGAGAAAGAAAGAAAGAAAGAAAGAAAGAAAGAAAGAAAAGGAAAGATTAAAGGGCTTGTGTGTAAGTTTTGACCGCTGAAGTTTGAAATCATGAACATTCAAAAACAGATTCTTAGATCATTTAAAAATTCCGTTAATTTACTCTACTCTAACGGGTAAGTCTAAGGGCTTACATGATGCCTTCACAGGACTTTTCGATGGAAGAATAATAATGGTAGCCAGGCTGTAGTCCTGCAAACAGAATTTACAATAAAATGACCAAATGACCACTATTTTGGAGCCCCACATCTTTCAGCCCTTCGAAGCTCTCACAGTGGAATGTAAAGACTTTAAAGAAAATAGGAAATAGGGAATAGGGATGATCACTTCTGAATGGAATGCACCCCATCATTCAGATGAGTTGAAAAGATATAGCAGTGCGAGCCAGAACTGCCTGAACTCTTTGCCAAGTTTCACCAAACCCATATGTACATGCTATAGGAGTCTATTTGTTAAATTCTTTATATTTAAAGTGTTTGATGAAGTTAAAACATGTCATAATGTATTATTGCCCCTTTAAATGTTTACACATTAATTACACATTTTGTTACATTCTTGTTTTTTGTATGCATAATTTGTAGTATTTACAAGTATTTACATTGAGTTTACATTATGTAGAACAAACGTTAAAATGGTACTGTCTCTTTAAGAACAGGGGCTGTTCAGCAAACCTGTTTCGGTTGAGCGGTTTCTTTACCGTGCTGTATGTTTGAGTTAATCTGACTGTAAAAAAACAGAACGGGTATTAAAAGAGACTTAAATCAATGAAAATTTACTGCATGGATCTCAACTTTGAAAGATAATTGGGAGCCCCAAAAGAAAATTGGCCCCAGGGCCCTTGCTACTCATAATCCGCCCCTGCTGTACATGAACTGTGGGTGGCAATCGATCAGATGGTTCTCTCAATAAATGAAAAGGAGGAGTAGACATAAAATGAGTTGAGTGAGTAGATTTTCTCTATTCTTTCCTTAGGCTGAGGGAAAACTCATTCCTAAAATCCTTCAGGGCAATTTTGAGCACAAGATATGCAATATCAATAGCCTTCATCTCCTAACTGAGAGAGCAATAAACCTCCTCCCATTATTTCTGTGTCAGCAAAAAATCCAGAGAGTGACTGATTATGAAGTGTTTATATGCACAACATTATTATTATTGCATTTATGGCATTAATATCCTTTGTGATTTCCCCAGCAGCCGGCTTTTTCCAGATAACCACCCAAAAATTGGCAGCAATAACAAGCCACTTGCCAGAGGTTGAGGAGGAATCACGCCCAAATACATTTCTCAAAAGTAAAAGGGGACAAAGCGGAATCGCAAATCAAATTGTGACTGCGTTCAAATTACAAAACTTTTATAGTATTTACTGAAGTTGTTGAAGGATATCATGAGATTTATTTATTTATTTATTTTATTTTATTTTTCATTTGCTGAGGTATTAAGTTCTTACAAGTTTCTTTACACTTGCAAGACAAATTATGGTTTTAAAAATAGGCAAAAAATAAAAAAACAAACAAACAAAAAAAATTCTCCTGAAATTCTATTTTCTCATAAAGTCTACTGTACATAATGTGCATTGTGATATTTCAGGTTAATTCTCATTCACGTATGTCCAAGTATTTTGGCTATTAAGTTAACATACTGTACAAAATGAATATAATGTAATATCATTTCTATGATATTGCAGCAATTATCCGGATATGGAATGAGATTATTAAGCAAACTGTTATAAACTCCTACATGCCAACTGAATAAAATAAGGCAAAAATAAACATTTCACACAGTGTTTAGTGAGAGATATGATTGATTCAAACACTAAAAGTGGTTGTTCTGTATATGTATTATTGTATTACAGTTGTAATAATAAAGACTTAATTAACATTATGGTTATTTAACATATTGAGATATTATATACATACAGTATATAAGTAGATTGTAGCATTTGGTTACATTATGTTTTGTGATTTCTCATAACCTTTTGTATAAAATCCATCCCATGTGCACTTTTGGCCTCTAGTCTTTTCAGACAGATAAACAGCAGCACAGGGCAGGGAAGTACAGTACAGCACCATGAGCAAGAATGTTACCCACTAGGACAGTTTATTTTGAACAAGAGGGGCAAACGGTTACGGAATTTAACGCAGGAGTACAATACCGAACTGATGTGGATTGATAGAAGCGGAGAGACTGTCTGTGCGCGTGATGGTGCGAGGAACCGGACGGTGGGGAAAAAATAATGTTCAGTGAAAAGTCAAAAGAATATCGCAATGTATGTAATTGTAACTATATCAGATATTATTGATAAAACATGGGAACTTGTTGTGTGGGCATTTTTTGTCCCCATATTTTGAATTTCGGCGATATTTTTGTCAATTTCGGTGGCATTTTTGCCCTGAGTCCCCATTAATTTCTAACACTATTGGCACTGTATCTTTCTATGGTATTTAAAAAGTTTGTTTTAGACATAGTAGCAAGTAAACAAGATATCCCCACATATATGTCACACTGCATTGTGTTAATGTTTGACACAGTTAAAACATTGCCTACTTTAAAAACAAGAAGCATTTCAGCGGCTTCTCCCCCTCTGCACCGGTGCAGTGCAGAGAACGCCCCAGGGCGCTTCGGCAGAAACAAGCAAACAACAAAAAGAGTATATTCTAAAAGAGTATATTTTCTTCACTAAAAGAGCAGCACACACGGATTGTCTTTTTAAAGATGCCTTTCCGTTTGTGTGTTATTCCTGGTTGCGGTCGTTATCTCTCGGCTTCTGACGGCCACGATCGTTGTCTTACGTGTCTGGGCGCTGCCCACGCGGAGACATCGTACGTGGATGGGTCTTGTCCTCATTGCGAGAACATGACCATGGCAACATTGCGGTCTTGGCTTGCCTTCGTAAGAAAGCTAGCCACCTCAGCTGCTCCCCACCTCAGTCCTTCTACCTACGGGTATGAGGCCGCGGCGGTTAGCACTGGGGAAGATTGGGGACCACAGTGGGAGCACCTCCGCCGGGTATTCCACCACGGACCTCCCATTCCTCAGCACGCTCGCTTGCCCCGGTCGGGCTCTCGGATGAGACTGCCGGCTCGTCTCAGGGCGAGTTCGACCTCTTATTCGGGGCCCGGGAAGACAATGAGCTCTTGAGCGCAGCATCGGAGAGCGGGCTCCTTCAGTCCGACGCGGAAGCTTCGGCTGGACTTCCTCCCTCGAGTACGGTCGCCCAGTCGCAGGCTGACGCGGAGCTGGCCGACATGCTTGCCCGGGCAGCCGCGAGCGTCGGGTTAGAGTGGAACCCTCCACTCTCCACAGAACCCTCGCGGCTTGACGATTGGTTCCTCGGCTTGGAGCGCTCCTCACGGCCGTGCCCAGCCCCGGTTCCTTTCTTCCCAGAGGTGCATGCGGAGCTGACAAGATCATGGAGGGCACCTTTCACTACCCGATCCTGATCTCTCAGCTCCCCCGCCCTCACTACCCTCCCAAGGGGAAGACACCGCGGAGACCACACCTCGCCCAAAGAGAGGGGGGGATATTTAAGTGGAAGAATACGTCACGTGGTCTTTCCGACCATGTGGAGAGTCTTCAAGGTAGATCCTACCCAACGGGGGAGGAGTTACTATAAACATGGAGACTGGGGCAGAGGGGATCTGCCCAGGGAAGACGCAGTTTGCCAACAGGGAAACGAATTAGCGGAAGATATATATCGCATGGGGATAGCCTTACAGGGAACTGCCAAATGCGGAGCACCTACCCCAGAACAGGACTCTTAGTTAGCACATGTACTAGGCTGGCAGCGAGTCTCTCCGAAAACTCAACTGCCACAGGGCTCGGAGGAAATCAACCAGGGAACAAAGTTTGTGAACACTACTGGGAATTAATGGTGCACGCCTTCAGCTCAAAAGGAGGTGGAAGGCGCTATGTGCAAGCGATACACCCGGCCGGCTATCCCGGGCTTATCCGCTTGTATTGCGTGCCACTACCTGGGACGAAACCGGTTCCACCCGGAGGTTGTAGAACCTTGCAAAGGTGTTGGGTGTTGCCCAGCCTGCTGCTCTGCAAATGTCTGTTAGAAAGGCACCCCTGGCCAGGACCCAGGAGGCCGCTACACCCCTGGTAGAATGGGCACGTAGCCCTACCGGGGGCAGCATGTCCTGGGCGTGATATGCCATAGTTATGGCGTCAATGAGCCAGTGGGTGATCCTCTGCTTGGAGACAGTGCTTCCTTTCTGCTGTGCACCAAAGCAGACAAAGAGCTGCTCAGAGATCCTAAAGCTCTTCGTGCGATCCAAATAGATGCGTAAAGCGCGCACCGGACACAGCAATGACAGGGCTGGGTCTGCCTCATCCTGGGGCAGCGCTTGCAGGTTCACCACCTGGTCCCTAGAAGGGGTGGTGGGAACCTTGGGCACATAGCCCGGTCAGGGTCTCAGGATCATATGAGAGTAGCCCGGACCGAACTCCAGGCACGTTTCGATGACAGAGAACGCTTGCAGGTCTCCTACCCTCTTGATGGAAGTGAGCGCAGTCAGGAGGGCAGGCTTCAAGGAGAGTCCCTTAAGCTCGGCTGACTGCAAAGGCTCAAAGGGGGCTCTCTGTAGACCCTGAAGAACTACAGAGAGGTCCCATGAGGGAACGAGGCATGGTCTGGAGGGATTCAGCCTCCTGGCACCTCTTAGTGGAAGAGGTGCCAGGAGGCTGAATCCCTCCAGACCATGCCTCACATCTTCAAGGTGGAAGGGGACAGCCTCCCTTCCAACCTCTCCTGCAGGAAGGAAAGCACTGATCCGACTGCACATCTCTGGGGTCTTCCCGTCGGGAAGAACACCACTTAGCGAACAGACACCACTTAAAGGCATACAGGCACCTCGTAGAGGGGGCCCTAGCCTGAGTGATCATGTCTACCACCGCAGGTCCCGTCCAGGGGCCAGACATGGAGATTCCAGAGGTCTGGTCGCTGGTGCCAGATGGTGCACTGTCCCTGAGAAAGATGGTCCTTCCTTAGGGGAATTCGCCAGGGGGGGCTGTCGCGAGGAGCGTGAGGTCCGAGAACCACATCTGGGTGGGCCAGTAGGGTGCTACCAAGATGACCTGCTCCTCGTCCTCCCTGACCTTGCACAGGGTCTGTGCAAGCAGGCTCACTGGGGGAAACGCCTATTTGCGCAGGCCAGGGGGCCAGCTGTGTGCCAGCGCATCTATGCCGAGGGGGGCCTCGGTCAGGGTGTACCAGAGCGGGCAGTGGGAGGATTCTTGGGAGGCGAACAGGTCCACCTGTGCCCATCCGAATCGACTCCAAGTCAGCTGGACAACCTGAGGGTGGAGTCTCCACTCTCCCCTGAGGGTCACCTGCCGTGACAGCACGTCCACTGTAGTGTTGAGGTTGCCCGGGATGTGAGTGGCTCAC
The DNA here is from genome assembly GCF_019703515.2 of Myxocyprinus asiaticus. Lineage (NCBI taxonomy): Eukaryota > Metazoa > Chordata > Actinopteri > Cypriniformes > Catostomidae > Myxocyprinus > Myxocyprinus asiaticus. The sequence continues at coordinate 18,805,715 of NC_059354.1, read as the reverse complement.
AGCGACTTGAAGTGCTGCTGACTCCAGAGGAGGAGATGGCGGACAAGTTGTGACATACAACTAGAGCGCAGACTGCCTTGGCGATTGACATATGCTACCGTTGCCGTGTTGTCTGAACGAACTAACATGTGCTTGCCCTGGATCAACGGCCGAAACCTCTGCAGGGCAAGCAGAATTGCCAACATCTTGAGGCAGTTGATGTGCCAATGCAGTCGCGGGCCCATCCACAGGCCGGCGGCTGCGTGCCCATTGCAAACAGCACCCCAGCCCATTTTGGAGGTGTCCGTTGTGACCACGACGCACCTGGAGACCAGTTCTAGGGGAACACCTGCCCATAGAAACGAGAGGTCGGTCCAAGGGCTGAAAAGACATTGACAGACCAGCGTGATGACCACGTAATGTGTCCCGTGGCACCATGCCCATCTCGGGACTCGAGTCTGAAGCCAGTGCTGAAGCAGTCTCATATGCATCAACCCGAGCGGGGTGGCTACCGCTGAGGATGCTATATGCCCCAGGAGCCTCTGAAAAAGTTTCAGTGGAACTGCTGTTTTATGTTTGAATGTCTTCAAACAGGCCAGCACTGACTGGGCGTGCTCGTTCGTAAGGCACGCTGTCAAAGAGAACCGAGAAAAGACATGCTCCCAGTTGACCCGAAGCCCTAGTCGGCTGAGGTTTGAGAGCACCAAGTCCCTGTGTGCGCACAACATGTCCCGAGAGTGAGCTAGGATTAGCCAGTCGTCGAGATAGTTGAGAATGCGAATGCCCACCTGCCTTAATGTGGAAAGGGCTGCCTCTGCGACCTTCATGAAGACACGAGGAGACAGGGACAGGCCAAAAGGGAGGACTTTGTACTGATACGCCTGACCCTCGAATTCAAACTGCAGGAAGGGTCTGTGTCGAGGAAGGATCGAGACGTGGAAGTATGCGTCCTTCAGGTCTACCGCCGCGAACCAATCTTGATGCCAGATGCTTGCCAGAATGCATTTTTGTGTCAGCATCTTGAACGGGAGTCTGTGTAAGTCCTCCAGTCACCACGGATGCCCTTGGCGACGAGCAGACGGGGTGCAGGATCTTGAGCCGCGCCGGAGCAGGATGCGTCTGCTGCTTCACCGCAGAGAACTGCTGGGCAAAGTCCTCGACGGTGTCGCCGAATAGGCCAGCCTGGGAAATGGGGGCAGCAAGAAACCGTGTCTTGTCAGCCTCAGCATCTTGAACGGGAGTCTGTGTAAGGCCCAGTTCAGTACTCGCAGGTCCAAGATTGGCCGCAACCCACCGCCTTTTTTTTTTGGTACAATGAAGTAGGGACTATAAAACCACTTCTTCGTCTCTGCCGGAGGGACAGGTTCTATCGCGCCCTTTTGTAGGAGGGTAGCGATCTCCGTGCACAAGGTAGCAGAGTTTTCGTCCTTGACCAAGGTGAAGTGGATACTGCTGAACCTGGGCGGGCGCCTGGTGAACTGAATCGCATAGCCGAGTCGGACGGTCCGGATCAGCCATCGCGATGGATTGGAAAGTGCAAGCCACGCATCCACACAAGGAGGACCAAGGGGACAACATCGTCGGACGTACCGTCAGGTGTGGCCTCGTGGCTGGGCAGAGCTCGAGGTGCCACACCACATTGTGGCCGTGCTGAGTCTAGGGACATCGAAGAACTTTCCTGGCTCCTTGTGAACACCCCCGGAACAGCCTGGGATGAGGAAGGAAGAGGCCTGTCCTCATAACCCGTGGAGACTGCCACATAGGGGGCGGCTGTGTGCCACAGCTGGGCACTCAGGGGCGGGAAGACCACCGCTGGAGCGCCAGTATCAGGGGTGCTTTGGCGACCTCCGTGGGTTCTTAGCAGCCGACTGTGAGATGGGTGGCGTCTGCTTCCTGCGGTGGGCTCCACACCGGGGCCGGGCCGAAGGGGTGGGCTGCGGCAAAGCCAGTGCAGTCACCGCAGGAGGAAGCCCTTGGTGACGAGTAGACGGGGTGCGGGATCTTGAGCCGCGCCAGGGCAGGATGCGTCTGCTGCTTCACCACAGAGAACTGCTGGGCAAAGTCCTTGACGGTGTCGCCGAATAGGCCAGCCTGGGAAATGGGAGCAGCAAGAAACTGTGTCTTGTCGGCCTCACCCATCTTGACCAGGTTGAGCCAAAGGTGGCGCTCCTGGACCACTAATGTGGCCATCGTCCGCCCGAGAGACCGCGCCATGACCTTCGTCGCTCGGAGAGCGAGGTCAGTCGCCGAGCGCAGATCCTGTGTCAAATCTGGGGTGGAACTACCCTTGTGCAGTTCTTTCAACGCCTTGGCTTGGTGGACCTTTAGGAGAGCCATGGCGTGCTTGTCCAGCAGCGCTGTAGGCTTTAGCCGTCAGGGATGACGTGAACCTACAGGGCTTGGATGGGAGCTTAGGGCGTCCACGCCAGGTGGCAGCGCTCTGTGGGCATAGGGCGGGGGAACTGTGGAATCGGGGCCAGGCAGTAAAAGGTGCCTCCCACGATTTCGTCAGCTCCTCATGCACTTCCGGAAAGAAAGGCACTGGAGTGGGGCGGGGCTGCTTTGAGCGGCACCGCGAGCCCAGGAACCAATCATCAAGCCGCGAGGGTTCAGTGGAGAGCGGAGGGTTCCACTCTAACCCGATGCTTGCGGCCGCCCAGGAAAGCATGTCTGTCATTTCTGCATCAGCCTGTGACTGGGCAATCGTCCCCGAAGGGGGGAGCCCAGCTGAGGCTTCTACGTCTGACTGGACAAGCCCACTCTCCGATGCTGGGCTCCAGAACTCATCATCTTCATGATTCATCATCAGACTCGCCGTGAGATGATCCGGCGGACTCAACCGTAAGCCCGACTGGGGCAGAGGAGCATGCTGGGGAATGGGAGGTCTTCGGAGGGATACCCGGCGGAGGCGATCCCATTGGGGTCCCCAAATCGCCCCCAGTGCTAGCCGCGCTGGCCTCATACCCGTAGGTAGAAGGACCGAACCACAACGTTGCCATGGTCATGTTCTTGCAATGAGAACATGAACCATCCACAAACGCTGCCTCCGTGTGGGTCGTGCCCAGACACGAAAGACAGCGACCATGACCATCCGAAGTTGAGAGATAACGACCGCAACCAGGAATAACACACAATCGGAAAGGCATCTTTAAAAAGATGCATCTTTAAAAAGACATTCCATGTGTGCCGCTCTTTTAGAGAAATATACTCTTTTAGAGGAAAAAGCTCTTTCAGAAAATATACTCTCTTTTTTCTGCCGAAGCGCCCAGGGGCGTTCTCTGCAGTGCGCCAGTGTAGAGGAGGGAAAAGCCGCTGAAATGCGCCGTCAGATCCAGCAGAGGTGAATGAACAGTAGAATTCAGCTCAATGAGCATGACCGTTCGGCTCCAAAGAGAAAATCTGAATGAGTGGTTGCATACCAGCTCCTTTGAAATCCGTATGTCCGGGGGAGTGGCATGCAAATTCCATTCGCCAATTCCCATTGGCCTTTTTTCAAAATCAGAGGTGTTTGGGGCTCCCAAGAGTGACCCCTAGTGTCACTACATCGACATAACGTCTCGTTCCCTCCATCAGGGAATGGAGGTTACGAAAGTAACCAGGACGATTCCTGTTTCAAGTGACAAAAACCAAAACATTCATGAGAAACATGACCAAACATTCACTGGGAATCACACAATACAAAAAGGTCACTCAAAAGGTCAATCCATTATAGGCCATTCGGCCATTTGTGTACAATCTTGATTCAAGAGCTCTCAAATGTCATTAACATTATCTCCACACTGTAATGGGTTCAGAGCCCAACTAGAGATATCACTAAAGCAAACAATGGGACTCTAGTGGAAATGATTCATCTCCTCTTGTCCAGGTCAGCAAGCCCAAGTAAGACATTAAGAGTAATAGATTCCTGAAGATTTCTTACATTAATGAATCTAAAATTATGTTTGTGAAAACAAATTAATAAAAACAAACTAAACTGATAGATCTAACTAATGGATCTTTGTGGATCTGATACATGATGGTGCAATTGAAAAAATTTAGCCATTATATATTTATACAAATTATATAAAAATGTCTAATGCACAGAGAGATAATTTTGAGATTATATCATTTATTTGGTAACACTTTACAATAAGGTTCTATTTGATAACATTATAAACACATTAGGGATCATGAACAAACATTAAATATTTTTAACAGCATTTTCTAAATCATGGTTAATGTTAGTTTTACATACATTTGGCAATTGTTCATTATTATGTATATGTTAGTCTGACATGCTTTGTAATATTAACATATGCAACCTTATTGTAAAATATTATTTTATATATATTTACAATCAGAGTATTTTCTCTACCACAAATCAAAAAGAATGTAACTTAGGGCAATATCATTTTATTTATAGCTCTTCCATACACTATGCAGTTCAGCCATGGTGTCGACTTTTTGAAATTCTAAAAATGTGTTTATTATTGAGCCTAACATCTTACTCTTGTCTTGCAACTGATTAAAATATCAAAATAACTAATTCTGGGGCCTGGATAACTCAGCGAGTAAAGACACTGACTACCACCCCTGGAGTGGGGCAAGGGGTGAGTTGTGCGTGGATGCCGCGGAGGATAGCGTGAGCCTCCACACGTACCATGTCTCCACGATAACGTGCTCAACAAGCCAAGTGATAAGATGCGTGGGTTGACGGTCTCAGACACAGAGGCTACGTCTACATTAATCCGGATACATTTGAAAACGGCGTTTTCGTTTCAAAACGCTCTCCGTCCACACTAGCGTTTGTAAGCATTTTCCAAAAGTTGCTCATCCACACTGAAACGTCTGAAAACGCTTACGTCCCTGTACTGCGCATGAGTAAAACATAAGACGCTCCAACATGCATCATTTTTGTCAGGTGTTTATTTACTTTCCGCCTCTTTGAAACATTGTGGCAATGTACGTCTGAAACGCAACTGTCCTTGCGTTCCACCGCTGAACAACAACTGCGAGTAAACATCCTGTCTCCTTTGAAGAAATGTAATCTGAAGTATGTACAAACTGACATTAATCTTTAACAACGCAATCAAACTAGAGAGTAGCCAAAACAACTGCGATACAATGTGGTCCACCATCTTGTTTTGGACTGAATCACATGACAAAAAATGTGTCATCGTTTTCAAAAGCATCCGTTTTCACAGTCCACACTACAACGCGAAAACAGCGTTTTCAAGTGTATCCACTTTGGAGTGCGTTTTCAAAAAGCTCTGTTTTTGCGGCAAAAACGCCGTCTCAGTGTGGATGGAAGGCCAAAACGGAGAGAAAAAGATGCGTTTTCAAATGAAAAAGCATTAGTGTGGACAAGGCCAGAGGCAACTGAGATTTGTCCTCTGCCACCCGGATTGAGGCGAGTCACTATGCCACCATGAGGACTTAGAGCGCATTGGGAATTGGGCATTCCAAATTGGGGAGAAAAAGGGGAGAAATTAAAATAATAATAATAATAATAATAACTCATTTTAATCAATATATCAAATTATTCTTTTAATTTTTGGTAGGGATTCCAATAGTGATTTGTCAGTGTAAGGAGCTCCCCCAAGAGCTCGGACTCAATTCGAACACTGGCTACAATAGAAACTTAACACCTAAAGTTGAAAATATGATGAAGAGCAGCATTCAACTTAATATTTAACAACAAAAAGAAGGCATAAAATGCACTCAGATTAACTGGTTATTCATTTTTTGAACTGATTCATTTAGATGAACTTTTTTAATGAACAGATTCACTCAAATTAATCTGTCATCCCAACAACACACTCACCGGACACTTATAGGTACATCTGTACATCTACTTATTCATGCGATTATCAAATCAGCCAATCGTGTGGAAGCAGTGCAATGCATAAAATCAGGCAGATATGGGTCAGGAGCTTCAGTTAATGTTCACATCAACCATCAGAATTGGTAAAAATGTGATCTTAGTGATTTAGACCGTGGCATGATTGTTGGTGCCAGACAGGCTGGTTTGAGTATTTCTGTAACTGCTGATCTCCTGATATTTTCACACACAACAGTCTCTAGAGTGTAAAGAGAATGGTGCAAAAAGCAAAAAACATCCAGTGAGCAGTAGTTCCGTGGGCAAAAAAGGCTTGTTAATGACAGAGGTCAGAGGAGAATGGTCAGACTGGTCCAAGCTGACAGGAAGATCGGTATTGTTTGCATCAACTGTATGTTATTAACATTCAATTCTTATTTAATCGTGACAAACTATACATCATAAGAAAGGTCTAATACTTCAGCTTTGATATTTAGCCAATGTTTCACAATAGAAATGTTACTGCCTGCGTAATTTCTTAATTTATGTCAATATTTCAAAATATCAAAGTGAGAGTTATGAAAATGAAACCATTATAAAGACGAATGTACCATTCAGTGATGTAAACTCGCTTTGAGTTGTCCCTAGCAGGCTTCAGTAAACAACATCCAATAGAACATTTAGTCCAACAGTGTGCACATTTACGTAAATTTTTATATATTCTCATATTTACTTCATAAAAATTGTTATGTCCATTTTCCACTAAATTATGCGATATGATTCGCTGACATGCTGTAATTCTTTTCATATGGTGATTCATTCCAAGTAGGTAAAGGTCAAGATAAAGAGGAAGTTATGACATCATGCATACCTCACTGCCCACATGAAATCAAGCATAAATTGAGACTTATTGTAAATAAATAGACGATTACAAAAATGTATGGTTTGTCTATTATTTCCATGCAGTCTCTGGTATGTATATATGATTATTGACAGTTCTGTAGCTGTAATTGCAGAAGAGCTGTACACCTGCTATCATACTCACCTGCCAATAATCTGTTTTCTGCCTCATTATACGATTGGAATCCACATGAGATCATTAAAACACACTGCTATAACAACTCGATTATGATTGGAAGTAAAATATATGCACAAGATAATGTTTATTTTATAATCAGAATCAGAATGAGCTTTATTGCCAAGTATGCTTACACACACAAGGAATTTGTCATGGTGACAGAAGCTTCCAGTACAAATGCAACCATATATACATACATACAAACATATACATTTAAACATATAATACATATAGTGACATAAAAAAAATAAAAAATAAATAAGATATAATAGATGAAAAAAAGAAATATACAATAGAGCAATAATGTTGTTCGAATATTTTATATACAGATATTCAGTAATGTGCAGGTGATGTAATGTATTGAAGAAGAGGTTGGATATGTTAAAGAATATAAATGAAATATGGATATAAGTATGAACGGATGGACTGAATGTTGCACATGGTTGTATTGACAAAAGAAAAGTATTTGGGGGCAGTTTTAACTGTTCATGAGGTGAATGGCCTGAGGGAAAAAACATTTCCTGTGCCTGGCTGTTCTGGTGCTCAGTGCTCTGTAGCACCGGCCAGACGGCAACAGTTTGAAAAGTAAGTGTGCTTAGTGAATGGGGTCCAGAGTGATTTTACCAGCACTTTTCGTCAATCTGGATGTGTACAATTCTAGCAGGGTGGGTAGGAGAGCACCAATAATCCTCTCAGCAGTCCGAACTATCCTTTGAAGTCTTCTGATGTCTGGCTTGGTAGCTGAATCAAACCAGACAGTTATAGAAGTTCACAGGACAGACTCAGTGACTGCTGAGTAGAACTGTATCAGCAGCACATGTGGCAGGTTGAACTTCCTCAGCTGGTGAAGGAAGTACAATCTCTGCTGGGCCTTTTTCAAAACTGAGTCTATGTGGGTCTCCCACTTCAGGTCCTGTAAGATGGTAGTGCTCAGTAACTTGAATGACTCCACTGCTGCCACAGTGCTGTTCAGAATGGTGAGTGGGGGTAATGTTGGGGTGTTCACTGTCATCTCCACTGTTTTAAGTGTGTTCAGCTCTAGGTTTTTTTGACTGCACCAGACAGCCAGCTGTTCAACCTCCCTTCTGTATGCAGACTCATCGTCATCTTGGATGAGGCAGATGACTGTAGTGTAGTCTGCAAACTTCAGGAGCTTTACAGAGGGGTCCTTGGCAGTGCAGTCATTTGTGTACAGGGAGAAGAGTGGTGGGGACAGTACACATCCCTGGGGGGCACCACTGCATATTGTACATGTGCTGGAGGTGAATTTCCCCATTCTCAATAGCTGCTGCCTGTCTGTCAGAAAGCTGGTGATCCACTGACAGATAGAGGCAGGAACAGAGAGCTGGGTTAATTTAGTCCACAGGAGAGCGGTGTTGATGGTGTTAAAAGCCGAACTGAAGTCAACAAATAGTATCCTTGAATAAGTTCCTGGTCTGTCTAGATGTTGAAGTATGTAATGCAGTCCCAAATTGACTGCATCATCCACAGACTTGTTTGCTAGACAGGCAAACTGTAGGGGATCCAGAAAGGGTTCAGAGATGTCCTTTAGGTGGGCCAACACCAGTCTCTCAAATGACTTCATGACCACAGATATCAAAGCGAAGGGTCTGTAGTCATTAAGTCCTTTGATTTTGGGTTTCTTTGGGACAGGAATAATTGTGAACTGTTTGAAGTAGCAGGGAACTTCACACTGCTCCAGTGATCTGTTGAAAATCTGTGTAGAGATGGTCCAGCTGGTCAGCACAGGATTTTAGACAAGTGGGTTAAACACGTCCCTGTGCTTTTCTTGTCTTCTGTTTCCAGAATACCTGGCTCACATCCTCTTCACAGATCTTAAGTGCACGTAGAGTAGCAGGAGAGGTGAGGAGGGGGGTTGCGAGGTGTAAATGTTTGTGTGCTGTGAAGGTCAGAGTGGGTGTGGTGTATGAGACAGGGCTTTTCAAATCTACAGTAAAACACATTTAGGTCGATAGCAGTTGTTGATTCCCTACAATGTTGGGGATGGTGTCTTGTAGTTGGTAAAGTCTGTCAGTCCTCTCCACACTAATGTAGGGTCGTTAGCTGAAAACATTTTTTTTCAGAATAGCTTATTTTAGCCACTCTGTTCTCCTTTGTCAGTCTGTTTTTGGCCTGATTATACAAGATTTTATCCCTACTTCTGTAAGCATCCTCTTTGGCCTGATGAAACTGCCTGATTTTTGCTGTAAACCATGGTTTGTCATTGTTGTATGTTAAATAAGTCCTAGTAGGAATGCACATATCCTCACAGAAAATTATATATGATGTCACAGTATCTGTAAGCTCGTCCAGGTCTGTGACTGCAGCCTAAAAAAAACTCCAATCAGTGCAGTTAAATCAGGCTTGTAGTTCCAGCTCTGCTTCATTAGTTATCTCTTTACAGTCCTTACTACAGGTTTAGCTTATTTTAGTTTCTGCCTGTAGATCGGAAGATGAACCAGACAGTGATCAGAGAGTCCCAAAGCTGCTCGAGGGACAGAGCTATATGCATCCTTTATTGTTGTGTAGCAATGATCCAGTATATTTCTGTCTCTGGTGGGGCATATAATGTGCTGTCTATATTCGGGCAGTTCACGTGTGAGATTTGCCTTGTTAAAATCCCCAAGAATAACAATAAGTGTGTCCATGTATTGTTGCTTCGTGTCTGTGATGTGATCAGCCAGCTGTTGCAGCGCTGCACTCACACACACGTGTGGAGGAATATAAACACACATAAGAATACACTAAGAAAACTCCCGCGGCGGAAGAAAGGCTTACAGATTATGAAGAGCACCTCTAAATTAGGACAGCACATCTTCAGCATTGTTACATCTGTACACCAACATTCGTTGGTGTAAAAACACGTTCCATCTCCTCTCGTTTTTCCCATTAACTCTGCAGTGCTATCCACTCTGAAAAGCTGGAAGCCCAGTAGATGTAATGCGCTATCCTGAATGGTTTCACTCAGCCAGGTTTCCATGAAGCACAATGCAGCAAAGTCCTTATTTTTGCGGGTGAGAATTATCCGTTTTGTTAGGAAGAGAGCGTAGATTCGCTAGATGGATGCTTGGCAGTACGGTTCGAAAGCCGCGCTGTCGGAGCTTGACCAGCACGCCGGCTCTCTTTCCACACTTGCATCTTTTAATGTGCTTGTACAGCACCGCTGCTCCTCCAACTAATGTTTACTATTCTGTATTTAGGTGCTAATCCTAACTGCTAATGCTATTTGTGGCCAGAATCACAAGACATGGTCTTGGAAAAATGATTCATAAAACTAAGAGTTTTAAAGTTATCATCCTCAAATTTTAAATAGAACATTATCAGACTTGTGGCTTAGCTCCTTTATGTTTCTATGCATCAACAAGGTCAGTGTCATACAACCCCAATTCTGAAAAAGTTGGGACAGTATGAAAAATGCTAATAAAAACAAAAAGGAGTGATTTGTAAGTTATATTCACCCTTTGCTTTATTGAAAGCACTACAGCTAAACATAATATGATGTTTTACCTTGTGAATTGCATTGTTTTTTTTTTTTTATGTACAGTAATTTCAAATCAGATGATTGCAACACGCTTCAAAAAAGTTGAGACAGGGACAATTTAAAACTAGTAACAATTTGACGAGTTAAAATAACAAGGCAATGTGAAACAGGAGATGTTAAACAGGTGAGGCAATCGTGTCATAGTATATAAGGAGCCTCCAAAAACAGCCAAGTCCTTCAAGAGCAAGGATCATTCGAGACTTGTCAATTTGCCAACAGAAGCTTCAGCAAATAATCCAGCACTTTGAGAACAATGTTCCCCAAATACAAATTGGAAGGATTTTGGGCATTTCACCATCTACAGTGCACAATATAGTTAAAAGATTCAAGGAATCTGGTCAAATCTCAGTGCGTAAAGGTCAAGACGAAAACCACTTCTGAATGTGTGTGATCTCTGATCCCTCAGACATCACTGTCATAAAAAACATCATTCATCTATAATGGATATCATGAACATGGGTTTGGGATTACTTTAGTAAACCTTTGTTAGCCAACACCACTCACCTCTGCATTCACAGATGCAAGTTAAGACTTTACTATGCAAAGCAAAAGCCCTACATCAACACTTTCCAGAAGTGCTGCCGAGTTCTCTGGGCTTGGTCTCATCTTAGATGGAAAGTAAAACAGTGGAACCTTGTTTTTTGGTCCAATGAGTCCACATTTCAAATGGTTTTTAGGGTCAAAGAGGAAAAGGACCATCCAAGCTGTTATCAGTGTCAGGTCAAAAAGCAAGTGTCTGTATGGGCCAGGGGTGTGTCAGTGCCCATGGCATGGGTAACTCGCTCATCTGTGAGGGCACCATTAATGCAGACAGATATGTAAATATTTTGGAGCAGCGTATACTGCCATCCAGCACCGACTTTTCCAGGGACATCCCGGAATTTTCAGCAGGACAACTTCAAACCACATACTGGCCAAATAATCAGAGAGTGCAGGTGCTAGATTGGCCTGCCTGCTGTCCTGACCATCTCCAGTTGAGAATGTGTGGTGCATTATGAAGCGAACAATATAGCAACAAAGACCCCGTACAACTGTGCAGCTGAAGACCTGCATAATGGATGAATGGGTGAAAATTCCACTTTTTAAACTTAACAAACTTGTGTCTTGGGTGCCTAAATGCTTAATAAGTGTTATTAGAAGAAACAGTGATGTTTTACAGTGGTAAACACTCGACTGTCCCAACTTTTTTGGAGTGTGTTGCAATCATCTGATTTCAAATTACTGTACATTTTCAAAAAAAAACAAAAAAAACAATGACATTTACAAGGTAAACATCATATGTTTAGTTGTAGTGCTTTCGATATAGCAAAGGGTGAATATAATTTACAAATCACTCCTTTTTGTTTTTGTTAGCATTGTTCATACTGTCCCAGCTTTTTCTTGGGGTTGTATATTATTCCATATAAATATTTATGGAAAAAAATAGCTGATAAATTTACAATAAATAATTTAAAAAAAAATCATGACTTTCATGCAATTTTACTTTTTAACAACAAACTTCCAAGTGTCTACTTTCAAAAGAGACCACAATTATGCCTGTAATACAATGTGGGGATGAACTACAGCCATTGTATTTTGAGTATGTCCTTTTGTGCTCAAAACAAGGGGACACTCGGAAACAGGATATGTTGCATGTGGACGCCAAAAAACAGGCCCTAATATTATTCTAGAAAATCTCCCAATGAAATACTAAAAATGTCTATCACAACACAGCATCATTCAGCATGAGCTAGCGCGTGTGGGTGTGCAGTGAGCACTCAGAGAACACCTGCAAATAACTTTAGTAAGCTGCTCTTCCCATACCTGGATTGGTGGTACCCATTGTTATGGCAATGTGTTTACAGTGATAGCTGCCCAGAGGGCTGGAGGAGTGGGCAGCTGCTGAGACCTGTCCACCAACAGCATGTCAAATCACAATCTGATACCACCTCATGTATGCCTGTTTTCTCACTGAGTAATTGAAATGCTCAGCCACCAGATCTCTTATTGGATTCTGCTCTGTCAAACATCTCACTCAGTTTTCGGCAAGAAAGCCGTTGCCAAGGTCTTTTCCCTTGATTTGTTTTTGTGCTGCTCCTTTCCTTTTCACTTTTTTTGGTTTCAGAGCCTTCAGCTTGGACGTGATGTGGTGTGTGTGTGTGCATGTGTATGTGTGTGTGTGTGTGTGTGTGTGTGTGTGTGTGTGTGTGTGTGTGAGAGAGAGAGAGAGAGAGAGAGTGTGTGTGTGTGTGTGAGAGAGAGAGAGAGAGACAGACAGACAGACAGTCAGACATACAGAGAGAGAGTCCATGTTACATGTGTGTGGATCAGCACCGATATCACAACATCCTCCCTTATACTCTCGCCATGCCTCATTAGGACAGTGCTGTCTGAAGTCTGCTCCAGGCCCTGTGTTGCTTTGACAATCTCTTGATTTATTGGACTGTCTGTTCCTTGGGTTTCTTTGGTGTCATTCAATTGACATTACCAAGTCGGGGAAGATCTCTCATATCTTCAAGTTCGAGTGTGTTCATATCGCTCTGCTCCACTTCTCTCACTGGAACTGCATGAGTCATTATAGTTGATGTGTGTAATTTGTTTGATGTTAAAATACTTTTTCCTATCCCATTTTAAAGGAATAGTTCACCCAATAATGAAAATTCTCTCATCATTTACTCACTCTCATGCCATTCTAGATGTGTATGACTTTCATTCTTCAGCAAGGGAGTATCTCAGCTCTGTAGGTCCATACAATGCCAGATAATGCTGACCAAAACTTTGAAGCTCCAAAAAGCACATAAAGCAAGCATAAAAGTACTACATAAGTCTCCAGTGGTTTAGTCAATGTCTTCTAAAGTGATCCAGTCAGTTTTGGGTGAGAACAGACCAAAACATAACTTCTTTTTCTCTATAAATCTTGACAATCTTTTCTCCTTAGTGATCATGCATTCAAGCTTGATTACACTTCCTAGCGCCATCTAGTACTCTGCTAGATTCTCAGAGTGTCAAATATGAATCGCTTAAATGGTGAGTTCTGATTGATCGTAATCACCTTTCAGCCATCTGAAGCTCTCACAGTTGAGGGTAATTGTCTTTGAAGGGAATAGGGCATAGGGATGATCACTTCTGGATGGGATGCGCCAATCTGGGAGATGAACACGGGGAAAGTTGCTGGAGTTTATTAATATTTATTTTTGTTTTTGCAGCCGGAGGTTTCTTGGGATGTATAGCTTGAGTAAGTGTTCTTTATTCTTAATGCTTAGTGTATAGTGTTTCAAACTTTGATTTCTTTTAGTCGCTTTTTTCTCATTCATCTGTATTGGACTTGCACAACGGCTCCGTTATCATCAAAGCAAAGACAATGATGTGCTGTGTGTATTTGTGGGCTAGTTTTGGATTAATGTTGTCAGTTAGATCATCATTCGTTTTTCAAGTCAGTGTAAAAATGGGCCGGTACTGAGAAATGTTTATCAAGTTTCCCCAGTAAGCGGCTCTGACATGAGAAGCATGGTGGAAAGGGGTATGTGTGTGTTTTTGTCTGTAAACTAAAGCCTATTGGTTATTTTTATAAGTCATGCCCCACTTCCTGTTTCAGGAGGAAATCATTCCTAATTGAGATCGTTGTTTTTGTGCCAAATAAGTTGTGATGGTGGGGGGGTCGAGCGCCGGCTTGTGAATGGAGAGCAAGATCGGGAGATGAGAACGGTCAGGATCATCACCTGTCAGTGATTGTCACTAACAGCTGTTTGTCATTGCAGTGAGAGTTATAGATGGATTTAAGAGCGAGCCAGATGCCAGTGGAGGAAGAGACACGAATCTGACTGCATGTGTTATGAAGCTGAAAAGCGAGTTTTTTTGTTGTTAAATAAAATACCTTTTTGAGTTGGATTTCTCCATCTCCCGCTTCATCACACCTTCACCTTGAACTTGTTACATTGGTGCTTAAACCTGGTATCAAGAAGGAAGAACGCCACCATGGATGCCTCACCTCTGGATGATGTGTTCAAGACCCTCACCAGCATCCATCCCAAGCGAAGGACCGGTAGGTGCTCCGGAGTTTGCTGCCCCAGGAGGGGGCTGCCACTTTGAACCCAGACCCTGCGGCCGCCCCGCCCCATGTTCCGCTTGTCAAGATGGGGCCCCAAGACGATCCGGAGGTCTTCCTGGAGCTCTTTGAGTGGACGGCGACGGCGGTCCGCTTGTTACCACTGTTGTCCAGGGAAGCCCAACTCGTGGCACAGCAGTTACCAGCAGAGAGCCTCCTGGTGTATGCCGATTTAAAGAAAGCCATCTGGCAACGGGTCGGCTGGATCAACAGCGTCAATGCTTCCACTCGCTGACCCTTGGCAAGCACGGCCGCCCGTTTAACTTCACCCAGCAGCTCCGGAACGCCTGCCAGAGGTGGATGCAGGCTGAGCAATGTGATGTCGGGACTGTGATCGACCTGGTGGTACTGGAGCAGTTTGTTGCTCGGCTTCCAAGAGGGATGACAGAGTTGGTCCAGTGCCACCACCCATCACTCCACACAGCCATTCAGCTGGCAGAGGACCATATGGCGGCATATTCGGGGGCCGGCAAGCCCTGGGATCCTTTTTTTCTCTCTCTCCTGTCTCCCTTCACTCTCTTCCCTCCCCTTCCTCCCGTCCTGTTCCTCATCCCTGGAAACGGGGAGTTCCCCCTCCCAAACCGGCTCCCCGGCTTTGGGGACTGCACAACCCACTGGTTTCCCCTGTTCCTCTTCGCTCTCACTCCTGGTTGGTGAATCCGCTGCTGTGGGCCGGTTTACTGGAGCTGCAGGGAGCCTGGGCATTTCCAGGACCTGACGCACCGCAGGCCACCCCCGATGGAGCTGGGACGTACCACATCCCTGTGAGTATTAAGGGGGGTACATACCAGGCCTTGGTGGATTCGGTTTGTAACCAAACCTCCATCCATCAATGCCTGGTTCAAGACGATGCTTTGGGTGTAAGTCACAGGGTGAAGGTGAGGTGTGTGCATTGAGATATTCACAATTACCCCTTATTGTCCGTCGTTATTCAATATAAAAGGCAAAAGCATAAAATAGGGGCAGCGGTTAGTCCCCGCCTCACTCATCTACTAATTTTGGGTACAGATTGGCCGGCATTTACAACCTTATTGAGGGACATTTGTGTGGATGGGTCCTGTAACAAAGCGTCTTGGTGTATGGTTTGTGATGTGCTGGCTGGTGAGGCAGAGCCGGGGCCGTCTACATCAGCTCTGTGTCAGGATGACGTAAGGGAGGGGAAGTCTTAGCTTCCCCAGCCCTTAGAGGATTCCCTGCAGGGTATTTCCTTCTGGAACAGATGCGAGACGAAACCCTTAGGCACGCCTTTGACCAAGTGAAAGTGATTGATGGTCAACGTCTTCAGCCAGACACTGCACTCTCATATCCATATTTTTTTATTATTAAAGATCAGTTGTATCGAGTGATGGAGGAGCCCGGCTGCCTGAAAGCGGAGGAATGGCCGCCGACCGTGAGGGAAGGAGGCCATGTTGGTATCTGGCTCTTCAGCCGTTTAAGTTTGAGGTGGTCCACAGGCTGGGGGTGCAGATGGCAGTTGCGGACTTCCTCTCCAGAAATGGGGAGGGGGAGTAATGGGCAGACTGGATGGCTCCTCGGCCTAAGTCGGGCGATGGGGGAATGTGGTGGTCGAGCGCTGGCTTGTGAATGGAGAGTTAGATCGGGAGATGAGAACAGTAAGGACCATCACCTGTCAATGATTGTCTCTAACAGCTGTTTGTCATTGCAGTGAGAGTTGGAGATGGATTTAAGACTGAGCCAGACACCAGTGGAGGTAGAGACATGAAGCTTACTGCGTGTTTATGAAGCTGAAAAGCAAGTTCTTTTGTTGTAAAATAAAATACATTTTTGAGTTGGATTTCACCATCTCCCACTTCCTCCTTACACCTTCACCTTGAATTTGTTACATAAGTACTTTTCCGATAGCAAAAACAAAAGCTGTTTAATTTCAGATTGAGCGGACAGCCCAAACGGAATAAGTGCAAGTGGAAATATAAAATAAGAAGTCACTGCTGGAGTGATGAAACAAACTACTGCAACCTAAAAACCTATGTAACTCAATACCAACAATACAGTAAAATGCTGAATGAAGCCTGTTTGTGTGGCTTGACTAAAGTGCTTAAAGTTTTAATCAAGTAAAATAAACACATAAATTAATCTGTATGCACCACATTCAGCTTTACTTGGATATGAAAATGTTTTGCATGTTTGGAAAAATATTGTGTTACTGAAAACGTTAGGTGCCTTTTCAAACAAGGCTAGTTTATCAGGTCTCTGGAGGATTGTGTATTCGCTGAGCAGAGAAAGTGCTTGCACTGAGGTGTTCTTATGTTCTCACAGAGCGAGAGGTAAAATGGATTGTACGCTTCTGTATGGAATAGAGTTCTCTCTGAGTATATCGGCTTCCCAAAATGTTTTAGGCTGTTGCATTGGTTTTCATTTGATCACTACGAAAGATTATCATCTTTTCTTTTCCTCTGGAAATGCAGTTCTCAAAATATGGCAATTTGTGATTGCACTACACAAAGTGAAAGGTCAACACTGCTGGTTAAGAGAAATGGATGAGAATATTTCAGTAGAAGAATATTTCCATTGTATTTCACATTTTTGTATTCCTTTGTGTGATATAGAGCTGGGTGGAAATGCTGAGTGCAGCTTGAGAAATCCAGTTATTGTGAGGGCAACAAACTCAATAAATCATTACTTATTGATCTAAAAAAAAAAAAGAAAAAAAAGCAGTTTGTCTGTGATTATCACAAGGAGGGCAGCTCATTGATTTGTGTTGACTTCCTCAGAAAATGTGTACTACAAAATATGTCATGAATTGGTCATCAATCATAGTTATGCTATATGAAATGAGACCATGCTTAACTGTGACTGCAAGATATAATACCTTCTAGACTTGGAAATACCTGTACATGATCACAGCCAGGTACTGCTACCCACAACTCTCCCTCAGTCAATAAACACACAGTCAACATTTTCTAAAGCAGAATCCTAAGGTCAAATAGACAGGCTCCTGTAATTGTTAAATGATGTCTTGTAAAACTTAAACAAGCCCATAAAATGGACGGGTAGAGGACATGGGCGAGTTGGAGGAGCTGGGTAATAAGATTAGCATCCACTTCATGTTTGATGCAACTCAGTCAATCAGAATCCCAAGGTTTATGGCTCTATTATGGCCTGTGACATTAAAAGAGGAGGGCCGTGGTCCTCTCTGTGGCCTCAGACACTCAGTCTGTGATGAACTAGCCTGTTTGGAGGACATCAGATAGCAGAAGAGGACTGAAAGGGAGAATCACAATGTACAAGCTCCTGTTTAATGTTTTTATGTGACCGTGAGAAAGACAGATGAATGAACCTACAGAGGACTCAGCTTCAGAGATGGTGAGAAGTGTTAAGCCCGTTCACACTGCAAGTGGCACAGAGTGACAAAGCGACAGGATGCCATACATTTTTAATGAGTACAGCAATTTCCAGAGACATAAGCAACTGTAACCATTGGTGACTAGATGTGAGCATGGGCGAGCAACATGGCAAAGTTAAGAAAAGTTAAACTTTATGCAAATGACAAGCGACATTCAGGAGCAATTACCAATAAGAGAGAAGACAGCCGAGCTCACCTCACCCGTCTGCTGTGAGTGTGTTATACTGGAGACAAATGCAGGCAAGATGGAGGAGATGTTAAAAGTTTCTGTGAGTGATTTCATTGTTCTATATCATTTGTCTGCAGGGTTGGGAGGGTTACTTTTGAAATGTATTCCACTACAGATTACAGAATACATGCTGTAAAATGTAATTTGTAATGTATTCAGTTAGATTACTCAAGGTCAGTAACGTATTCTAAATACTTTGGATACTTCTTCAGCACTGGTAGATTTTTTCACTTGTTTTGACTATAAAAACTCTGCCAGAACAGTAAGACAAAATACATGTTAAAAATACATTCTCTGAAAAACCTAAATATCTTATGTAGTGTTGTTTCTAAAACAAGATAAATCTAACTGATCTTGTTTTAAGGATTTTTAGATATTTTTTACAGGAAAACAATACAAAAATGATTATCAAGAATATGATTTTTGCCCTAATATCAAAGGTCTTACTAGAAAAAAAGAAATTATGATCCAACGTGAATTTTCTTGATAAAAAAATATGATCGTGCCTGGTAACGTGCATGTAAAATCGCTAGAAATAACATTTTAGCTTAGCGTAAAGCTGACAATTTACACAAGGTTTATTTCTATTTCTTCTGCTCCAAACTTACTTCTCTGTCTGCTCGTATGAATGTAACACATCATAAGAAACTGTTTCACTGCTGTTCAAATGCACTTTGGATCGCATCATTTATATGTATAAATGTTTTCCATCTGAAAGGACTAAATATTAAATGAAACAAATGACAATAAAATGCAAAGTAATCTCTTCAGTAATCAAAATACTTTTTGAATTTAACTGTATTCTAATTACCAATGATTTAAATTGTAACTGTAGTAGAATACAGTTACTTATATTTGGTATTTTAAATACGTAATCCTGTTACATGTATTCCGTTACTCCCCAACCCTGTTTGTCTGTAACCACATACATGGATATGGGCTAATAAAATAATACATGGAAAACCGTGTCAGCATTCTGAGTGAGTTTGATTCGTATATTGATAGATCATTTGTCTTGTTACTGATATAATGCATTGAGCACTGATGCAGGTTATATAAAACACTCTTCCTTGCAGAATGCTCATTTTTAGAGGCAAGAGAACTGATTTCTTATCAAATTATAATGATATCTTAGTTTTAATGACAGTATCATCTGTTATCAGCATTTCACTACTATGGGCAGACGTGCAGCCCATCAATAAAGTTAGAGTGACAGCAGTAGCCCACTAAAGACTTCATAGTACAGACTATAGCGACAAAAAGCAACAACGTACACTGGCAGCCAAAAGTTTGGAATAATGTACAGATTTAGCTGTTTCGGAAGGAAATTGGTACTTTAATTCACCAAAGTGGCATTCAACTGATCACAAAGTATAGTCAGGACATTTCTGATGTAAAAAAACAGCACCATCACTATTTGAAAGAAATAATTTTTAATCAAATCTAGACAGGCCCCATTTACAGTAGCCATTACTCCAACACCTTATCCTTGATTTGGTACTAGAAAATCACTTGCCATTATATCAAACACAGTTGAAAGCTATTTGGTTCGTTAAATGAAGCTTAACATTGTCTTTGTGTTTGTTTTTGAGTTGCCACAGTATGCAAAAGACTGGCATGTCTTAAGGTAAATACTAGGTCAAAAATGGCAACCAAAAAAAAAAAAAAAAGGAAAAGAAAAAAGAAACAGCTTTCTCTAGAAACTTGTCAGTCAATCATTATTTTGAGTAATGAAGGCTGTACTGAAGATTTCATACAAAGGTGTACACTACAGTCTTCAAAGACAAAGGACAACTGGCTCTAACAAGGACAGAAAGAGATGTGGAAGGCCAGATGTACAACTAAAGAAGAGGTTAAGTACATCAGAGTCTCTAGTTTGAGAAATAGATGCCTCACATGTCCTCAGCTGACAGCTTCATTTAATTCTACCCGCTCAACACCAGTTTCATGTACAACAGTAAAGAGAAGACTCAGGGGTGCAGGCCTTATGGGAAGAATTGCAAAGAAAAAGCCACTTTTGAAACAAAAAAACAAAAAGAAAAGGTTAGAGTGGGCAAAGAAACACAGACATTGGACAAGAGTGTTATGGATCTTAACCCCATTGAGCTTTTGTGGGATCAACTAGACTATAAGGTGTGTGAGAAGTGCCCGACAAGGCAGCCACATCTATGGCAAGTGCTACAGGAAGTGTGGGGTGAAATGTCACCTGAGTATCTGGACAAACTGACAGCTAGAATGCCAAGGATCTGCAAAGCTGTCATTGCTGCACATGGAGTATCTTTTGATGAGAACTCTTTGAAGTAGTTTAAAAAGTTCTGAATTTTTTTGTTCAAGTTGTAATAGTAATTGTTCATGTTATTAATGTCCTGACTATAGATTGTGATCAGTTGAATGCCACTTTGGTGAATAAAAGTACCCATTTCTTTCCATAAGAGCAAAATCTGTACATTATTCCAAACTTTTGGTCGCTAGCGTAGTTGGCAATGTGAACGAGGCTTTAGGCAAGCTACTCAATAAATCTAGCAAGCTAAGCTTAAATCTACCCTTTAGAGAAAGTAGTTATGCTGCCGAAGTGTTTGTAGCTTGCTAGCCTGCTTAGCATTGCTTATTCTTATTATATGTTCATCGTTTTATCCTTTGCCATTTTACTGTGTGCTTTGGGTTTTTCCGCTTTTCTATTGTTTCAACTACGTGTATTTTACCGCGCTCACCCGTTTTATCTCTTTTTTCTTTTCCCGACTGCGTGCATTCGTTTTCTCCACTATGTTTTACACAGATTATTGCATCAATCTCAAATGTCTGCTGATCAGGAACCACATCGAACCACATCGATCTCAAACCCTCGCTGCTCAAGAACAACCATAACAACAACAACAAAAAATTGCGGTAAGTCATGGCATCCTCTCATGTTATTTCTTCCTGCATTGCATGCCATGTGTTTACTATAGCTTCTTCCGTCAGCAGTGAGGGATTCACATGTGATAAATGTAAGGAATTAGTCAGGCTAACGGTGAAGGTTAATGAGTTAGAGCAGTGTTTCCCAACCACTGTGCCGCGGCACACTAGTGTGCCATGAAATATTGTCAGGTGTGCCGTGGAAAATTATCAAATTCCACACAAAATAAATAAATGCATGAAAAAAATAATAATAATTTAAGGGATCCAAACTCCTCACCTTTTGGAGAAATTCACCGTTTTGAAACCATAATCAGTCACTTTTGTGATTGTGAAGAGCAATGATTAATGTGCAAAAGTGACTCATATTTATATGCGTTAAGGGTCTTTCACATGACTCGTGTCAGTGCTGCAGAATACACTGAAGTCTATGAAGTGACGCCACTTTACACCAGTGTTATTTGCACACGTTTTTGCTTCACCAATAATGTCTTTGAGAGTACTAAGCAACAAGAAATATTTAAAAACTGTCCAAATTTGTGAAGAGACATTGAATGTCTCATAATTGCTTTTAATTAAATATTACCTTATCGTTTACAACTATCAGAGACCCCAGTTATTGAACTAATTTATATTCACCAAGAAAACGCTTAGACCTAAACATAAATGAGTCCTTTTATTACTTTCTGCTATCAAAGCAACTGCAAGCTTTTTCCTCTCTTCCAAATACATGTTTTCAATGTTTATTCTGCACACCTCCCGCTTTTTTACGTGGCAAACTCGTAAAACGCCCCTCTGTGACACTTTCTGCAACTCTTGTCATGTGGGGGGCAATGCGGCGCTTGACGCTGGCGTTGAACGGAGCGTTGACACCTCGACTCAACTCATGTGAAATGCGCTTTACAATGACGAAAGAACATTATATAAACTCAAAATTATTATTATTTGTCTATTATTGTGGTGTTTTCTGATAAAAGCCATGCTCAGCAGTTTAAATAGGCTACTGTAGGAAAATGATACCGTAGATCTGCTTTGTGTTTATAATTCTTATACTGAAGTCAGTAGATTTGTAGCCATGCAAGTTTTAATAAAGGAGAAGGTAAGGACGTTATTGAAACTCACTATTATTAGACTATTATTGTTGTCTTTTTGGATGAAAAATAATGCTCAGACTGAAGGAAGACTATAGATCTGCTTTGTTCTTTTAATGCTTAAACACTATAAAGTCTCTTGGTAAATTTCGGTCATGAACAACTCAAAATGATTCACTGACTCACTCATAGCACATAAGATGCTCATTTGTCGCCACCTAGTGACATTTCCAGAAGGGGTCACTGAACTAATCAGTTAATAAAATTGAACAAATTTGTGAAACAGAAGCAAGCCTCACCAAAATACTCTTTATTTTGCAGCTAATTCTGCGCAATTGCAAACTTGAATAAACTTGAATCACTAAAATAGCTGGAATTGGTGCTTTTAGCTTATTCTTTAAAAAAAAATATCCCCAGAAAAAATTTTCGTTGACCAGTGATTGTCTTACCTTTTTCTCCCCTCATGAGTTTGCATCCCTGTAATTTGTTGTGGCATTGCAAGCACAAATCTACAAATTAGAAAAGAAGCAAATTTGTTGTTTTTTCATTACCCATTTAGCGCTCTTGCCACCTGTGACCTCACACAGTGTAGCCTACCTATGTCACTTGTTTTTTTTTTGTTTGTTTTTTTTTGCATAGCCAAATTTCAAATATTACAAGTAAACACGCTACTAAGATGGACAGAAAACATGGACAAGTTCTTGAAAAGGAAAAATATTGATGATGGTTAGCCTATGTGGGATTGTGGTGTGCCGTAGAATTTTTTAGTCGTAAAAAGTGTGCCGTGGCAGAAAAAAGGTTGGGAAACACTGAGTTAGAGACACACATCCGAATACTAGTGGAGGTCAGTGAGAAAGAGAAGCCGGTAGATACTGTTTCGGATTCAGGTAGTACAGCGAGTAACACACACACTTTGGTTCCATCTCTAGAGCCCCCGCAACAGAGCGTTTGAGTGATGTCTCGGCAGCATACTTGCTCAGCAAAGCAACACTACTCCTTAGTTCCTGTTAGGGTTTCCAATCGATTCTCCCCACTCAGTGATGCACCCACTGAGAATCATGTTGAAAGAGCCTTAATAATTGGTGATTCTGTTGTAAGGAACGTGGAAATAAAGACTCCAGCCACCATTGTTAAATGCATTTCCGGGGTTCGAGTGTCTGACATCAGATCAAATTTACAAGTGCTGGCTAATGCTAAATGTAGATTTTCTTAAATTGTTACTCATGTCGGGACTAACGATGTCTGGCTTAGCCAGTCGGAGATCACTAAAGATAATGTTAAAGAGGTGTGTGAACTTGTCAGACACTGTAATATGCTCTGGCCCCCTTGTCGTGGTGACGAGGTTTATAGTAGATTACTGTCACTGAAAGGCTGGATGTCTGAGTGGTGTCCGGAGAATAGCATAGGATTTATAGACAATTGGAAGAGTTTTTAGGGTAGACCTGACCTGCTAAAGACAGACAGACTCCATCCCTCCAGTGAAGGAGCCGCTACCCTCTCTAGTAATTTGGCTCATAGTCTATGGGATCAAAATCCCGCCAAATGTGTTACGGTCACGGATCCAAAAATAATACGCGTGAATCAAAAAATAATAAGCGCAGATAAAAAAAATTATTAGCGCAAAAATAAATAAAAAGCGCAGATCAAAATAATAAGCACAGATCAAAAAATAACAAGCATGAATCAAAAATATATAAAGACATTTAAAATATATATATATATATATATATATATATATATATATATATATATATATATATATATATTTTTTTTTTTTTTTTTTTTTTTTTAGATATTCAGCCAATAACCTACAAACAAAGAAGTCTTAAATAATGCCTAAACTAAAGACTCTGCTAACTAAATTCAGCTGATACATGTGTTAACGGACTATGATAATGGCCTACTCGGACAACACATTGTTTCCTAGAGCTGGCAGAAAATACTCAAAACAGACACAAGCAGTGTATCTATCAACCACAAATAATATAAAATCGAGCAGCAGCCATCGGAGTTGCATTGGAGTGACATCACCTCCCCTCTTCGAATGATTGGCTAGAGGCGGAGCTGTTGATCAAGAACTAGTGGACCAATAGGTAGGGATGCACCAATCCGAAACTGGATCGGTATCGGCTCTGATACTGAAGCTTTTAGACGGATCGGGTATCGAACCGACGAGCCTGATCCAAATCCGATACAGTGTGTTAGTCATGTTCGTTACTGTCAAGCTCCAAAAATGACATATGCGCAAATGAGGTGATGCACTCGCGGCTATTTTTAGCCTTCACATCGGTGCGCAGTATTTGAGCGCTACTCAAGAAGTGCTCAATAGTTCGGTTCACTTATAATAACCATTTTACCAGAATTTGAATAAGAAGCGAATTAAACTGCTGTGAACTTGACTACAAACAGACACATGCAGGACTTCCTGAAGAGTTTAGAATGTCAAAATCAAAGCGAGAGGGTTTAAAAAGTGCATGATTTAAATATATTACTGTTGTATTTAAAATTACAATTAAAAGTCAATAATAATATTAATAACAATTTATTATTATTATTATTATTATTATTATTATTATTGTCATCATTAGTATTTGTTTACAATTTATAACAATATTTAAGTTGAATGGGTTCCAAAAAATAACTGTGTGTATGAAAAATGGACTGATGTCTTACAACTAAAAAAGAGATCTGAATCCTTTAAAGTCCAGATGCAAGTTGAAAATTTTGGGAAAAAAAAAAAGGCAAAAATAAAACACTGGTTTCTTTACTACTGAAGACTTGAAGACTGGAATTGCTGTTAATTTTGCTGCTACATTATCCAGTATACTAGTTAATAATAAAATGTTTCTTAATACGCTATACATTTATATTGAAATAATGTGTAGTTAGAGGTTTGTGTTTCTTTACATATTAAAGAGTACTCCCAATTAGATCCACACAATAATGTAAAGATATTCTAAACTGATTATGCAAAAAAACAACATTGGTATCGGCTTGGGATCGGTATACTGAGATTTCCGATATCGGAATCGGATCGGGAGAGAAAAAGTGGTATCGTTGCATCCCTACCAATAGGGACACAAAAAGCCCCCTGATTTACATGAAACTCTACTCACAAGTTTTGAAAAACCAAGCGCAGAACTTGGAAACAAAAGCAAAGAAAAATACAGCATAAGTGTACAAAAAAATGAAAATATGAGCAAAATTTGTTTGCAGTTCTGATGACTTTGCTTTATTTTTTCTGTTGTTGTTTTTTTGCAGCATATTTTAAATGTGTTTATATATTTTTGATTCATGCTTGTTATTTTTTGATCTGTGCTAATTATTTTGATTTGTGCTTATTATTTTGATCTGTGCTTTTTATTTATTTTTGCGCTTATTATTTTTTTTATCTGTGCTTATTATTTTTGGATCCATGATCGCAATACTTTTGATGGGATTTTGATCCCATACATATGTATAAATTGTATATGTTTAAAAAATATTTTTTCATTGGAATTAATTGTTAGAAAGGATTAATCAAGCTTTACAAAAACGAAATTCGTAACATAACAATGAACACATAGGCTACAACTGTGTGATAAACAGTTAGTTTAAGTTAGCTACAAATATTATGCTGTTAAATCTCAATATAACTTTTCTAAACTGTTTATTTGACCTAACTTAACTTCATCATACATTAGAGTTGTGTGGGGGTGTGGTTGATTAAGCATGATTGGGGATTCCCCCAAGGGGAAGTGCTTAGGGGAGTTAAGAGTGTGGATGTTAAAAATGATGTTAAAAACAGCCCACGAGGAAGCTGTTATTACAAACTGATTTAGATCAGTTTGCTAACCTGTTTGACTGATTCATAAAAAATAAAAATGGCTCAAAAAAGTGACTCAGTTGTAAATCGGACATCACTAGTTCTGATTCTAAATAATCGACAGAAAATATCTGCATTACAACTTAATTGCTAAAATATTGTCAAGTAAAATTTTATGCTGCAGCATTTGTCAATATTACCCCGCTAATTAATCAAAATAATTGCCTCACTGCTGAAAAGCTACATGATTTAAAAAATATAGACACTGATGGTGAGTGCTTGTGGGACCTACTCTATTCCTAAGAGCAGGAATTATTCTGACTCCTAAATGCCATACAACTGAGGGGGAGCAATAAGTTTGACATGACAGTACAGAAAGTAGCTGCTTAAAAATAAAAGAAAAAATCTATTTATAACTTTTCCATTCTAAACATTTCCATACTATACTTGTTAATGTTATGATAAGTATATGGGCACAAGAACACCTAAACAAATGTTCCCCCTTATGAATGACACATAGCCTGCAACAGTGTGCTGCAATCTAGAGGGAATAGCTAAGTGACTTTGTCCCCATGGTTCCAGACACGCAGAGTTGTTTCCTGGGTACTTCATTCATAGCTACTGAAAAGATGATGAGCTCACAGTATGGGCTTAACAGCAGACTCAGTTCAGCTGCCATCCTTCGCATTACATCATAAATCACTCATAAGTGGGATACAAAACGCCCCAGTGTTTAAAGTAAAAACGCCGATGTTGGGTTGATTGGAGTTGTGCTGCTCAAATGGGTCTTTTTCACCTTGAAGAAAGTCATTTTATGACCAAAATAAGAGGTTCCAAGCATAAGTCTATTTACTGGATGCTGGGAAACAGATGAGAAGTACTGTGTAAGGAGCTTAAAAGGAAAACTGAGAAGTCAGTGGTCTGTTGAGGAAAACTCATCATAAACTTGGTCAGTTCTCCCACCCTCTCAAGACCCACGGCACCAAAGTACTGCTAGAGAGTTTAAGAGGCTTACCTCCTCTTCAAACACACATACACACACACACAAATCGAGATGCATGAGTGCATATACTTCAGACTACCATACAAATGTGTGATTTACATACCCCCATTTGTCAGTTTGGATTTTAAAGACAAAGTGATTATAACCACTAAAGCACGACCCATAGCTGAAGTGCCAATTGCGAGGAAAAACTAATTAGCAGATGTGTGCCGGTAAACAGGATTGAGAATCTACAGTATGACACACTCTCCTTCTAGGAAATGCACAATTCAGATAAAATTACTTGATAGACAAGTCTGCTGCGATCCTATGGGGTTGAAGGATTAACGATGATTAAAAGGTTAACTTATTCGCCCCCTTTTTCTCAACTAAGAAATCACATATACGGTAAATACAATATTTCAAATCTGTATTAATTTTGAGGTGTTCATTTTCATGAGGATTCATGCTAGTTCTCTATGTTGCTGAACCACTTTAGAGAGGGAATTCAACTGAAATAGAATGTTACAAATAAATAAATAAAAAACAACAACAAATAGTCTGAGCATGGCTGATATTATGAGAGAGGTGGTCAGTCTGCGCGCATTCATACACAGTACATGTGTGCCCACGTGCAGTCTGTCAATCAAACATGCGTGCTCGCAATCTCAATTGAAAGTTACTCAACACGGCACGAATCTGTCCAATCTTTTGAATAGCTCGTCAGATATATGTACTCATCATGGCAACAGTATTTGCAAAAATAACAGTTTTTCCTGTAGTGACGGCGTTGAGACGCATGCTTTTTAGTGATATACTTCGACGCAAAACGCTAAGGGGGTGATATTGAACACTCATGGTTTTTGTTACTTGACAATCACAGTGATAACAGAACTGATCTATATCAGAAAATCAAACTGTTACACCCCTTATGTTTAAAATAATTAATAAAAGGAAAAATGAAAATTCTCCCATCATTTCCTCACTCTCATGCCATCGTAGATGTGTATGACTTTCTTTCTTCTGCAGAACACAAATTAAGATTTTTAGAAGAATATCTCAGCTCTGTAGGTCCACACAATGCAAGTGAATGGTGGCCAGAACTTTGAAGCTACATAAAGCACACAAATTCATCATAAAATAATCCATAAGACTCCAGTGGTTAAATCCATGTCTTCAGAAGTTATAAGATAGGTGTGGATGAGAAACAGATAAATATTTAAGTACTTTTTTTACTCTAAATCTCCACTTTCACTTTCACATCTCTAAGCCACATGTGGCGCCTGTTTAGTTTCACTTTTTACATCTGAAAGTGAAAGTGGAGATTTATAGTCAAAAAGCCAAGGACTCATCCACAGAGCTGAGATATCTTTTCTAAATAATCATCATTTGTCTTCAGCAGAAGAAAGTTATACACATCTGGGATGGCATGAGAGTGAGTAAATGATGAGAGAATTTTCATTTTTAGGTGAACTATCCCATTAACTAACATTCCAACATTCTTACTATAAAAATTTAAACTTTATATATACATATATATAAAATCATAAAAATCAAGAGTGCTGCCATCAAGGGTACAGTGATCAAGCTTTGCGGCCCCTGACCTTTCTGAAGTTGAGTAGCCCTAATTTAAAACAACAATACCAGTCCCCCAACAGTATAAGTAATGCTGATTAATTCAATTCGGTACCTGAGAGCTGTCTGACTGACAGATGGCTGCTTTCAAATGCTTAAGTGCGTATTTGTGCGCATAGTCTGAAGATTGCTCACACCTCGCAAAGATGCAGCTGTGCATGTGAGGGTCAAATGCAATTTTGGTCAAATATCCCGTCTTAGAGAAATATTTGTTAAAATACAGTTGGTTTTTCTGAAGTGAATGTAAAACAAAACGGGGGAGAAAACGCACTTTTGTCAAAACATGGGATCTGTGCATTATAAGGGATAGTTCACCCAAAAATGAAAATTCTCTCATCATTTACTCACATATGCCATCATAAATGTGTATGATTTTCTTTCTTTTGCAAAGCACAAAGATTTTTAAAAGAATATATCAGCTCTGCTGGTCCACACAATGCAAGTGAATGCTGAACAGAACTTTAAGGTCCAAAAGGCAGCATAAAAGTAATCCATAAGACTCCAGTGGTTAAATCCATGTCTTCTGAAGAAATATGATAGGTGTGGGTGAGAAACAGATCAATATTTAAGTTCTTTTTAACTGTAAATCTACACTTCCACTTTCACATTCAGCCACCTACTGGTTGGGGCTAGTCAAAGGTGGAGATTGATAGTAAAAAAAGGACTTAAATATTGATCTGTTTCTTACCCACATCTATCAAATCGCTTCAGAAGACATGGATTTAACCACTGGAGTATGTATTACTTTTATGCCCCCTTTATGTCATTTTTGGACCCTCAAAGTTTTGGTCATACAGGATTGAAAATTAACAAAGAAATTAATTTCTGTGTTGCAACCCTTATTCCTTTGTGAAAACAGACCACCTCTTGCATTCCAAGACATACAAGGAGTGCTGATAATGATCTATCAGCCTGTTGGCTGAGGTTTTTGTGTACTGGATCTCTGCAAATGGTAGCAACAGTGGTGGTTAAAGGTGGTCTGCTGATTGATCATTTTAAATGTAGCAGGTCTAGTTTTGGTCACATGGTCAAAGAAAGGATAAAAGTGGAGTTTAACTTGTGCTCAGGGCTCTCTTTTCTCTTCTTGTCTCTGGCTCTTCTCTCTGGGCTCTGCTCTTGGGCGACTGAGTTTCAGGCCTTTAGGCCAGACTCTAGTTCGCAATGGCATCTCTCTCTCTACCCTTTCTTTCTCTTTCTATCCTCCATTCTCTTTCACTCGGGTAGTATGCATACTGGTTTCATATTCATATTTGATTCATCCAATTTATAAAAATTTTATCTAAGCTGTAACCATGTGATGTAACCTTTTAAGACATTACTGTTATTAAACACTTTCAACTTAATCTGTCTAGTTTCTAGCACTGTGTAAACTATATACTTGCAAGTGCCATATATTGCTTAACAATAAGGTCATAGAACAGTTCTAAACAATTCTCTCCCACATTATTAGCTATTTTAACTACACTTATTTCTGTCATCGGTATAAGTAGCAGAAGGTGGTAATAGACAAGAAATGCACAGTTTTATTCCATCTTGATGTTAACATTTCTTCAGTCAACTCGGCATTCCTACAGCTTGAACCACTGTAGTTTGAAAAAAAAAACAAACAAACAAAAAAAAACACCTTACAGTCACCATTCACTTGCAACAGAGCTGAAATATTCTTCTAAAAATCTTCATTTCTGTTCTTCAGAAAAAAGAAAGTCGTAAATGATGATAGAATTTTCATTTATAGGTGAACTATCCCATTTATCGACCTGCCTTAGTCTATTAAGTTGTTAACATTATGCCTAATCAAACAACATTAAAAATACAAATAAAATAACTGTTTGGTTTTGTTGTTGGTTGGATAACTTTAGTAGCTTTGCAGTCGAGCATGAACACAAAGTTAGGCCTAAAGAAAACCTAAAGAAACTGTACAGCTAATTTAATTACAGGCCTACTGCCAAACTCCAAAAGCATCAAAGCACTGTGAACATATTACATCTAATATTTATGCAGTGAAGGAAATGCTAATAGTATTAGTAGTATTCCAAGCACTATTTACTAAATGAGAAATACTCTTAAGGCTACATGTAATAATTTTTTATTTTAAATAATATAGGTTGTTCAATAATATATTAGTTCCCTGTCTGTCACTCACTCGAAGTTGTGTCGATGTAGTGACACTAGGGGTTCGATCTTGAGAGCCCCAGTCACCTTTGCTTAAAATAGAAAAGGCCAATGAGAATTGGTGAGTGGAATTTGCATGCCACTCTCCGCCCCCGGACAAACGGGTATAAAAGGAGATGGCGTTCACCACTTATTCAGATTTTTTCTTCGGAGCCGAATGCATGTGTGTGTGTATTCATCCTCTCACCTTTCGCTTACGCTGCTGGATTTTACGGCGCATATCAGCGGTCACCCTCGCAAGGTCGAGTGTTGTGCTTCCCTTGGGTGCTTCGGCGGCTGAGTCCGCGGGTTCTAAAAGAGTATATTCAAAAGAGTATATTTCCTTCTAAAAGAGCTCACGCAAACGCTAAAGATGTCCTTCCACGTTTGTGCTACTGGATGTGGCCGTTATCTCTCCCCTCCGGACAGCCATGAAATCTGTCTCGAGTGCTTGGGGCGCCAGCACACCAAGGCAACTTTCGTGGAAGGGTTATGTTCTCATTGCGAGAACATGCCCATCAGAACGTTGCGGTCGCGGCTCACTTCCTTCTTCATGAAGCAAGGAGCCACCACGGCTGCTCCCCAACCCGCTCCATCCTTATGCTCAGCTGGCCGGGTTGGCAAGCACCGCGGGCGATCTGGTTGTGGATATGGGTGCGTTTTCGCCGGCTCAACCCCTGCGGACCTCCCATCCCCCAGCAAGCTCATTCTATCCGGAAGAGCTGTGGAGCGATACAGGCGGTCCGCCTCAGGGCGGATTTAATGTGTTGTTCGCGGCTCGCGACGAGGATGAGCTTTCGGTCGCAGCATCGGAGGGTAGAGCACAGGATGAGGCAGATGCTGAGATGGCAGCCGTGCTTACCCGGGCGGCTGCGAACATCGGGCTGAAGTGGAACCCTCCACCCTGCCCTGAGCATTCGCGGATGGATGATTGGTTTCTGGGCTCGGAGCGTGACTCACGGCCACGCCCCGCCCCGGTGCCTTTTTTCCCGGAAGTGCACGAGGAGCTAACAAAGTCGTGGAAGGCACCTTTTTCTGCCCGTACACACTTCACAGGCTCGTCCATCCTAACTACCCTCGACGGCAGAGCGGCTAAGGTATATGTGGAGCTCCCCCAGGTAGAGCATGCCGTAGCGGTGTCTTTATGCCCGCAGGGCGCAGCCACTTGGCGCGACCGACCAAGGCACCCTTCCAAGGCCTGTAAGTTATCTTCCTCATTAATGACGAAGGCTTACAAGGCCGCGGGTCAAGCCACTTCCGCCCTGCATGCCACATCAACCCTGAATGGGTTTTATAACCTACGCATAGACCCGGTTTCTACCCGAGTGTTACATGGTAACAGCAGGTAGATCTAGGCGGCCAGTTGGGTGTACCGCTTGCATTGCGCCTTTCCCCTTTTTTCAAAGGTGATAATGTGCGCATTTTTGTCCACAACAGTTCCCCGTATCTGGTGAACCCCAGACACCTCTTTAATTCTTAAGGACTGTTCGGTGACGAACTCAGCAGGGGAGTAACGACACCAGGCCCAGTACTCGTGATATGCTCCTATTCAGGTGAGCCCGTATGCTCGGGCTCAGTGCTCCATGCATGGTGATTCCCCCTTGGTAATCCCGTATGATGAGTTTCCACTGTTCGGTTTCCCTTTAGGTGAACACTGTGTTTCCCCTCGCCAGAGCGTTCTCTGCCTCGGCCACTGTGGCTGCGTACCCTCTCTGTAGATAGGGTCCTCCGGTGGTATCATTCCATATGTGAACTTCCCTGTTGGTAAGTCCATGTGAGGTATTCTCCACATGTTAACCTCCCTCCGGTAGGATGTGGTCTCCGTAGTGCTCTCCTTCCTGGAGAGGGAAGAGCACTTCCCAGCGCTATTCTAGAAAGTGCTCGGCAGGAAATTGCTTAACAGCAAATCAGGAAAGGCATCGCCGGTAGCCTACTTGGGTAAGTGCCTCCCCCGCCCCCCCCCCCCCCCAACAGGACTAGGGAGACACCTTACCTAACTCGCTGGAAGGTCACGACGTGGTTGAGCGCTCGCTGCGAGGCATGCAGCAGCTTGCCCGTGTCCACTCTTCTGTACCTCGTGACATGGTTCAGCACCTGCGGCGTTTTCTATAGGAACTCCTAGTGTCACTACATCGACACAACGTCGAGTGAGTGATAGACAGGGAATGTCTTGGTTACTGATGTAACCTCTGTTCCCTGATGGAGGGAACGAGACGTTATGTCCCTCCTGCCACGGCGCTGAACCAGCCGCTGACATGGCCGGGACTCTCTATCGGCTCCTCAACATAAATCTGAATGAGTGGTGCATGCCATCTCCTTTTATATCCGTATGCCCGGGGGCGGAGAGTGGCTTGCAAATTCCACTTGCCAATTCTCATTGGCCTTTTCTATTTTCAGCAAAGGTGATTGGGGCTCTCAAGATCGAACCCCTAGTGTCACTACATCAACACAATGTCTCATTCCCTCCATCAGGGAACAGAGGTTACATCAGTAACCAAGACATTTTTGCTGTGGTATAGAAACTGGTACAGATAATTGTGAAATTTTACTGATACTGGTATTGTGACAACCCTAGTTTACTGTATATGGAAATGTCTTTGCATTTGTCTATATTTAGTTAATCTCTCTGAATATGTAAAATTGTCTTTTTTCATTTCTATGAAATTGAAAGATGACTTCAGTTATTAAGATTTCCCTGAATGATTTAACTTTCAAAGATGTGGAATTAATCTAATGATGAGTGGAGGGGAATTATCTGCACAGAAAGGAGAACCTAGCAATGCTAAAAAGCATATTATGCGAAGAACATAGAGTTATTTGATGTATAAGAGAGAGAGCTCTTTCATGCTAATATGTCTTGTGTTGCTGTGTGGAGTTCCTTAACTGCAAGGACATTTTAAACACTCTCAGACTTTCTACTCTGTTTCGTTCTGTTGCTATAGAGACAAATGTTTGGAAATGGCTTCACAGAAAACCTTTGTGAACTTGGTGTATACTTGGCAATGAAACCAGGGAAGGTGTATGTTCTCTGAGCTATATGCAAGCTATTGTGCTCTGAAAGTGTGGTTATTGACCTTGCGTGATGAAAGCCCACTTCTTCACCAGTCAGGGTACAAAATAACAAGCTTGAAAAACTGTGCTGCTCACGCACTTTAGCTGGAAGCGACGATCTTACAAACATTACATACCAAATATATCTTAATTAAAGGTGAGAAGATAAGGACTTCTCACTGTAATAGATCCACTTAAACAACAAACAAAATGACCTTTACGAGACTGCCTCATGCTCACACTTCTGTTTCCACAATGAAAAGTGACATGGAAATAAATTATGCATTAAACCGTCATTATGTACACGCAATTTTGAAATAACTCTTGAGTTTGTGTGTAGTGGGTTAAAGTAGAACAGCCATCGCTGGAGGATCTCTGCAATAAAATTATGCAAAGTTGAAATGCCACATGAAGCCTTAACCTACATTCACCCCAAGGCTCTGAGCTACAGACTGCATACTGAGCAAAAAACAAGCAAACAACTAAAATAAAGTAGACATTTCTAGGCACTTCTTTGAGTATGCTTGCACGCACACACATACACAATGAGAGAGAGAGAGAGAGAGAGAGAGAGAGAGAGAGACTGAGAATGAGTGAGAAAAGAGGGTGTAAACCTTTACAAAACAACCTAGATATGAAGTACTGCCTTGCCTCCTTACATTTATTTTAAGACAAGATGCATAAAAGTGCCAGAAGAAATTATTTTGATCCATTAATTGCAATTGTCACTTCTAAATGTCCCACATATTATAATATACCTTGTACTGTATATCCTAATATGTAAAGTACATTGTGTGTGTGTGTGTGTGTGTGTGTGTGTGTGTGTGTGTGTGTGTGTGTATGGGCAGGTTTGGGTGGTTTATGAGGACATTTTTTTAGGTTACAAACTGGTAATTACAAGGGTATCATGCTACAAATGTGGTTTATGAGGACATTTCTAGTGTACCCATAATTCAAATAGATTAAAAAACATACTAAACTATGTTTTATTTAAAATGTAAAAATGCAGAAAGTTTTTTTGTGAGGGTTGGTTTAGGGGTAGGATTAGGGTTAGGGGATAGAATCTATAGTTCGTACAGTATAAAAATCATTATGTCTATGGAAAGTCCTCATAATGATAGCTGCACCAACGTGTGTGTGTGTGTGTGTGTGTGTGTGTGTGTGTGTGTGTGCAGAACTGTGCAAAAGTCTTAGGCGCATTATATTTTTTACAAAAACATTTGTCTTAAAATGGTTATTTTATATATTCTGCTTTTAGTGTATCAGTAGGAAATATTAATTTTAGATTTCAACATTCAATTTGCAAATAGAACTGAACTGAATAAGAACAAGGAGCCCTACAACAGATGGCATTGCCTCTACAGAGCCCAAATCTCAACATCATTGAGTCAATCTGGGATCACATGAAGAGAAGAAGCAATTGAGATAGACAAAATAGATAAATAGAACTGTGGCAAGTTCTCCAAGATGCTTGGAACATTTTAAATGCCAGCAACCAAGAAAAACTGTCCTGGTGTACCTAGAAGAGTTGGTGCTGTTATGAAGGCAAAGGTTGTCACACCAAATATTGATTTAGCTTTTTTTTTATGTTTACTGGAATTTGTATGACATTAAATGATTAATTAAAAATATTTATGGCATTCTGAAGACATCCTCAGTATGCAACATTTTTGACAAGTGCCTAAAACTTTTGCACAGTACAGTATATACAGAATGGTCCAGTTACATAAAGTATTCGTAATATTTGGGAAATTTTGTGACTTATTGGCAACATAACTCCAACTTCATAGGTCTGTAATATAATTACAACTTCACCTTCCAATTCCAATTCTACTTTTATATGTTCTCCTATGTGATCCAAAAAACAACAAAAAACAAAAACAAAAACAAAACAAAGGCTGAGTCCAGTCGCAACACAGGAAAATTGCATTTCTATGACAAATATGTGTTGCAGCAGTTTAATAATTGCTATCATTTGTACACCTGTATTTGGATGACTAACAGGAAAGGAATTAAACCTTACAAAATGTGTCATTATAAAACAAAATGTTTGCATACTAATTAGGATTTCATGCATCATTTGCTTTTGTGTCTGTTTGCTTTACAGTCTCAGATGATTCATTATATTTACATTAAATATTCGGAATCATCTGCACAATGTAAGAACATGCATGTCAAATTCAAGTGAAAAAAAAAATTACCAGTGACTTGAATTAGATCTGTTGGGAGACATCCACAAAATGTGCATAAATCAAGTGCCTACATATTTACACAATAACAAATTTAAACCACAATAACCATTTTTTGAATTGCAATGTGTTATGATGACCAGAATTTGCTATTTGAAATGTTTAAAACATCTCCAGTTGCAACACAGAAAAAGAAAATCTCTTTGAAAATAGAATGTTTTGCTTTTCGCAAATTTAAAACATATTTAACATAATACGCATAAACAATGATCTTTTAATATAGTGATGGATGGGAAATACACAATACATACCGTAAACAACAACAACAAAAAATACTTTCCTTGCTATATGTACTTTTCTAGGCAATGAGATACTTGCTTTACAGCACTTTTTATATTGCTGCCTCTTTTTGGATGAATCGTTTCTATTGTTCTCCTCATTTGTAAGTTGCTTTGGATAAAAGCGTCTGCTAAATGAATAAATGTAAATGTAATATAACAGCACGTGCCTCCACCTGAACTCAGCACGCTCATCATCTGAACTGAGTACGTGCACAATGGAACTGCATCTGACAGGACTGTTTGTTTTTTATTAAGTTATGAAAATAACATTAGGATATTTCAATATTTACATAAAGCCTGACAGAATCTCGTCTGACAGCAGATGCTTCTCCCCCTCTGCACCCGTGGAGAGCAGAGAATGCCCCTGGGCGCTTCGGCAGATTGAAAATAAGAGAGTATATTCTAAAAGAGTATATTTTCATTCACAAAAAGAGCGGCACACACGGAACGTCTTTTTAAAGATGCCTTTCCGTTTGTGTGTTATTCCTGGTTGCGGTCGTTAAATCTCTCTGCTTCTGATGGCCACGATAGCTGTCTTACGTGTCTGGGCACTGCCCACGCGGAGACATCGTTCATGGATGAGTCATGTCCTCATTGCAAGAACACGACCATGGCAATGTTGCTTTCACGGCTCCCTGCACCGGTCCTTCTACCTACGGGTTTGAGGCCGCGTCGGTTAGCACTGGGGGCGATTTGGGGACATCAATGGGACCACCTCCGCCGGGTATCCCCCCACGGACCTCCCATTCCCCAGCACGCTCGTCACCTGGCGCGGGCGCCCGAAGCTCCCGTCCAGGGCCTGTAGGTTTACGTCGTCCCTGATGACTGTGGCCTGCGGTGCCACTGGACAAGCCGCCTCCGCCCTGCATGCCATGGCTCTCCTGCAAGTACACCAAGCCAAGGCGCTAAAAGAACTGCATGAGGATAGTTCTGACACGGGATTTATGCAGGAACTGCGCTCGCCGACCGACCTTGCTCTCTGGGCGATGAAGGTCATGGCGCGGCCTCTCGGGCAGGCGATGTCCACCCTGGTGGTCCAGGAGTGCCAACTTTGGCTCAACTTGGTCGAGATGGGAGAGGCGGACAAGGCACGGTTCCTTGACGCCCCCATTTCCCAGGTTGGCCTGTTTGGCGACGCCGTCGAGGACTTTGCCCAGCCGTTCGGAGACGGAGACGGAGGCCTTAAACCATATCCTGCCCCAGCGCAGCTTAAAACCCTGCACCCTGTCTGCTTGTCACCAAGGGTGTCCTCCTGCAGCAATAACAGCGGCTCTGCCGCAGCCAGCCCCCGTGGCCCAGCTCCGGCATGGAGCCCTCCGCAGGAAGCAGACGGCACCCGTCTCGCGGCCGGTCACTAAGAACCCAAGGGAAGGCTTCAAAGCGCCCCCAAGACGGGCGACCCAGGGGCGAGGAGACCCACTTCTCTGGGGCTGGTCGACAGAGAATCTTTTGTCACCGAATGCCTGACAAAAGAATGGTTCCCTCATCTCCTGGGTCACATCCGGTGCGCACGGCCCACCGTCCACCGTCCCATTTTGGCAGGTATGGCGCTCCAGCGGTGGACCCCCCGCCCCTGTGTGCTCAGCTGTGGCAAAAAACACGCCCACACGGGATTGGTTCCAGTGGACTACGGGGATGAGATT
Source organism: Myxocyprinus asiaticus (assembly GCF_019703515.2). Lineage (NCBI taxonomy): Eukaryota > Metazoa > Chordata > Actinopteri > Cypriniformes > Catostomidae > Myxocyprinus > Myxocyprinus asiaticus. Next base: position 18,767,860 of record NC_059354.1, on the reverse strand, counting down.
CCTCCTCGACCAATCTTATGGTGGGCAGCAGGAGCCAGGTAAGTGCTTCGATGTCCCTAGACTCAGCATGGCCACAGGGCTGGAGTCCCCTCGACGTGGCACCTCGAGCTCTGCCCCGCCGCAAGGCCCCACCCGCCAGTACGTCCGACGTGATCATTCCCTTGGACCCCCTCGCCTGTAGTTTGGGCGCATGGCTCGCGCTTTCCAACCCGCGATGGCTGACCCGGACCGTCTGATTCGGCTACGCGATTAAGTTCGCCAGGTGCCTGCCCAGGTTCAGCGGCATCCGCTTCACCTCGGTGAAGGCCGAGAACGCCGCTACCTTGAGTGTGGAGATCGCTACCCTTCTGCGCAAGGGCGCGATAGAACCTGTCCCTCCAGCCGAGATGAAGAAAGGGTTCTACAGCCCTTACTTTATCATACCGAAGAAAGGCGGTGGGTTGCGACCATTCCTGGACCTGCGAGAACTGAACCAGGCTTTGCACAGACTCCCATCCAAGATGTTGACACAAAAACACACTCTAACGAGCATCCAGCATCAAGATTGGTTCACGGTGGTAGACCTGAAGGACACAAACTGCCACGTCTTGGCCTTACCTTGACACAGACCCTTCCTGCGGTTTGCCTTCGAAGGCCAGATGTACCAGTACAAGGTCCTCCACTTCGGCCTGTCCTTGTCCCCTTGCGTCTTCACGAAGGTCGCAGAGACAGCCCTTGCCCCGCTAAGGGAAGTGGGCTTCCGCATCCTCAACTGTCTTGACGATTGGCTAATCCTAGCTCACTCTCGAGAGTTGCTGTGTGCACACAGGTTCAGAGCATCTCTTTTCTCGGTTTGGAGTTGGACTCAGTCTCGATGACAGCGCGCCTCACGAATGAGAGCACACAATTGGTGCTAAACTGTCTGAAGGTGTTCAGATGGAGGACAGCGGTTCCACTGAAACTTTTTCAGAGGCTCCTGGGGCATATGGTATCCTCAGCGGTGGCCACACCGCTCGGGTTGATGCATATGAGACCGCTTCAGCACTGGCTTCAGACTCAAGTCCCGAGATGGGCATGGCACCGCGGGACACATCGCGTGACCATCACGCCAATCTGTCGCCGCCTCTTCAGGCCTTGGACCGACCTTGCATTTCTACGGGCAGGGGTTCCCCTAGAGCAGGTCTCCAGGTGCGTTGTGGTTACAAAAGATGCCTCCAAGATGGGCTGGGGCGGCAGATGCAATGGACACACAGCCACGGCTCCTGGACTGGCCCACGGCTGCATTGGCACATCAACTGCCTAGAGTTGTTGGCAGTACTGCTTGCCCTGCAGAGGTTCCGGCCATTGATCCAGGGCAAGCACGTGTTGGTCCGGACAGACAACACAGCGACGGTAGCGTACATAAACCGTCAAGGCGGTCTATGCTCCCGTTGCATGTCACAACTCGCCCGCCGTCTCCTCCTCTGGAGTCAGCAGCACCTTAAGTCGCAACGAGCCACTCACATCCCGGGCAACCTCAACACTGCAGCGCACACGCTGTCATGTCAGGTTACCCTCAGGGGAGAGTGGAGATTCCACCCTCAGGTGGTCCAGCTGATTTGGAGTCGATTCGGTTGAGCACAAGTAGATCTGTTTGCTTCCCAGGAATCCTCCCAATGTCCGCTTTGGTACGCCCTGACCGAGGCACCCCTCGGTATAGATGCACTGGCACACAGCTGTTCCCCTGGACTACACAAATATGTGTTTCCCCCAGTGAGCCTACTTGCACAGACCCTGTGCAAGGTCAGGGAGGACGAGGAGTAGGTCGTCCTAGTAGCAACCTACTGGCCCAACCAGACATGGTTCTTGGCTCTCACGCTCCTCATGACAGCCCCCCTGACGAATTCCCCTGAGGAAGGACCTTCTTTCTCAGGGACAGGGCACCATCTGGCACCTGCGACCAGACCTCTGGAATCTCCATGTCTGGCCCCTGGACGGGAAGCGGAAGACCTAAGTGGCCTACCACCCACGGTGGTAGACACGATCACTCAGGCTAGGGCTCCCTCTACGAGGTGCCTGTATGCCTTGAAGTGGCATCTATTCGCTAAGTGGTGTTCTTCCCGACGCGAAGACCCCCAGAGATGTGCAGTCGGATCGGTGCTTTCCTTCCTGCAGGAGAGGCTGGAGGGGTGGCTGTCCCCCTCCACCTTGAAGGTGTATGTATCCGCTATTTCGGCTCATCACGATGCAGTGGATGGTAAGTACTTGGGGAAGCACGACTTGATCATCAGGTTCCTGAGAGGCACTAGGAGGTTGAATCCCTCCAGACTGCACCTCGTCCCCTTGTGGGACCTCTCTGTAGTCCTTCATGGTCTACAGGGAGCTCCCTTTGAGCCCTTGGAGTCAGCTGAGCTTAAGGCACTCTCCCAGGAGGAGCCCAGCCTTGGCATTCCTGTGTCCGGTGCGAGCTTTACGAATCTATTTGGATCGCACGTAGAGCCTTAGAAGCTCTGAGCAGCTCTTTGTCTGCTTTGGTGGATAGCAGAATGGAAGCGCTGTCTCCAAACAGAGGATCGCCCACTGGGTCATTGATGCCATTGCGATGGCATATCAGGCTCAGGACGTGCCACCCCCTACGGGGTTATGAGCCCATTCTACCAGGAGTGTGGCGGCCTCCTGGGCCCTGGCCAGTGGCGCCTCTTTGGCAGACATCTGCAGAGTAGCGGGCAGGGCAACACTCAACACCTTTGCAAAGTTCTACAATCTCCGGGTTGAGCCAGTCTTGTCCCGTGTATTGGCAGGCACGAGCAGGTAAGTTCCGGGACAGCTGGCCGGGTGTACCGCTTGCGCATAGTGTCTTTCCCCTCCCTTGAGGCGAAGACATGCACTCTTGACTCCCAGTCGTGTTCACTGGATGACTTTCCTCCTTAGCCCTCTGGCAGTTGAGTTTGCGGAGAAACTAACAGGCCCAGTAAGTGCGCTAATGAGCCCCTGTACTGAGGTAGGTGCTCCACATGTGCTGGTTCCCCGAAGGCGACCCCATGTGATATCTTCTGCAAAATCCTCTTTATTGTCAGTAAGCACATTTAATACAACCTTTTAAGTCGGGGCACAAGCTGAATATTTGGTGAAGTGGTAATGATTAATCGTTGCATTAATCGCCGAATAGTCAAATAATCATTCTAATAATCATTATAATAATTGATTATAAAAATAATCGTTAGTTGCAGCCCTAAAACACACATACACATACAATTTAATTGCTTCAAGATGGTGCCGAGTATGGCTGCTGCGCTGCAAGCTCCAACCCAATATTGCAGTTTTTTTTTTAATGTTTTTTGTCTACAATTCTTGTGTTTTTTGTCTTGGATGTCGTCTGCCTTATTGTCTGTGATAGACAAACACTTTTGGACATTGGTTCTTCAATAGCATACTGAAAACCGGACTTTAAATTCCTCAATGCCGACCCACTGTTTTCAAATAAGACGGAAACATAGGCGGAAAAGGGGAAGGAGAGCCGGCATTCTCGTCAGACGAAGATGTCGCGGAAATCATCTCCCGCCACCCAGCATTCTACTAGCAAATGTTTAGTCTCTGGACAACAAGCTCTGCGAGCTGAGAGCGCAGATCTCTTTCCAATGAGAGATGAAGGACTGCTGCATTATCTGCCTTAAAGAAACTTGGATGTCTGCGGAGATTCCAGGCACAAACATTGAACCAGTGGGGTTCTCAGTGCACTGAGCAGACAGAGTGAAAGACCTCTCAGGTAAAATCAGAGGTGGTGGTGTATGTTTTATGATCAACAAATCCTGGTGTGATCAGAGGAACGTACATTCTATCAAGTCTTTCTGCTTTCTGATCTGGAATTTCTCATGCTTCTGTGTCAACCATTCTGGCTACCGAGGGAATTCACAGCGGTCATTATCACAGCTGTGTACATCCCCCCACAAGCTGACACAGACCGGGCACTCAAGGAACTGTTTGGGAGTATAAGTGAGCAGGAAACCGTGCACCCTGAGGCCGGGATGGCTACAGATCCCTCCCCCACCCAACATTTGGCAAATCGGACCACTGTTCCATTGTCCTTCCCGCTTACAGGCAGAAATTGAAACAGGAAGCACCCGACCTCAGAATGATCCAGTGCTGGTCAGACCAGTCAGATTCTATGCTACAGGACTGTTTTGATCACATGGACTGGAAGATGTTCCGGTCCGCCTCTGATGACGATATCGAGATCTACACTGATACCGTAATGTGTTTCATCAGGATCAGTGCATAGATGATGTAGTGCCGACCAAAACAATACGGATATACCCTAACCAGAAACCGTGGATTAATAGCGATGTTCATGCGGCTCTTAATGTGCGGATCTCCGCTTTTAATTCCGGGAATGCAGAGGAGCATAAACAAGTCAGTTATGCCCTCCTCAAAACTATCAGAGCAGCCAAACGCCAGTACAGGGACAAGATTGAAGGACAGTTCAACACTGACTCTAGAAGCATGTGGCAGGGAATTAATATCATCACGGACTTCACAGGGAATAAGAACTCTGCCGTGAACACCGCTGCCTCTCTCCCGGATGAGCTTAATACTTTTTATGCTCGTTTCGAGGGAAACAACACTGCCCTCGTGGAGAGAGCTCCCACAGCCGAAGCTACAGTGGTTAGTTCACTCTCCGTCTCTGTAGTGGACGTAACCCGATCCTTCTGACAAGAGAATATCCGTAAAGCCGCGGGTCTAGATGGTATTCCGGGCCGCATCATCAGAGCGTGCGCGAACCAACTGACTGGTGTTTTTATGGACATTTCAACCTTTCCCTCTCCTTGTCTGTTACAGTGTATTTTTTATTGTATACAGTCTTCTTATTTTGTGTATACTGTATATTATTAGGTGTATATTGCATATTGTGTTGTGTAACAAATGTGTAAACTGTGTTATGTGTTGGGCCACATGTATTCAGATAGAAGACAAAGGCAGGCCTAACACAGTCATAAAACCTAACTCAGGCCCACATACCAAGTCATAAATTTTACTGATAAAAATGGCACCAAAATCAAACAAAGGGAGTCCAAAACAGACTACAAATCCCATGAAACCTTGCTCACTAACGGATCGAACTCTCAACTCCTATTAGATGAGGCACACGACAGAATGCACCTCAACCATGACATCATCAGGAGTAGAAATACCTCTGAAATGCTTCCGGGATTTGTTTCCAGCAACTTTGCTCACCATGTGTAGATGCAGCTCATCGCTGCTCTCAGGTGCAGCCTCGTGGCACAAGGAAGTAACGTCCGACTTGAAACTATGGCCATACCATCTCCATCTCGCTGGACGAGTTGAGATTACTCTGTGTTCCACCGAACACTCTAACGGATCCGAAGGAGACCGCTGAGCAATCTGCATCTTCATCCCTTTGCCTGCAGAAGTGAAGAGAGAAAAGATTTCTCTTCCATCTTCAATCAAGTCGACGTCGCTGATTTCTCCGCCAGCCCGCCGAGAATCAGCAGCTGTACCGCCAGCCGACAGAGCGAGGAAACGGCCTCCCGTCATCACCCGAGCCTCAAGGAACCGGGTCGGAGTTAAAGGACGGATGAACACACATTCTACGTCCTCGTACGATTCAAGTAAGAGGTTTACGTCTGGGCAGAGATAGAATATTATAGTGTGTTATTCTTGTGTATCAAGGTTATTGCTTGTACAGTTTACGGACCGCCGTGTCCGTTCATTATTAATACTCAGGGTATTAATTATCACAAATGAGATATGCTGTATTGTAGTCCAACCACATTGGACTGTTGTGCATTTCCGCCATCGCGGGTGAGACCAGCAAACTGAGTTTATCCATTAAAGAATCAAAGACCGCGGGACTGTTTACGAGCCGTCCACCGTGTCTCTGAGTGATAAACTAACAGCTGCTTTCTCTCCCACGATCGTGAAGCCGGCTTTGGGGCCGTCACTTTATTCTCTCTCTCTCTCATACTAACACACACACACACGCGCGACCCCTCACAAACATTCTCGCACACATTTTTGGCTAGTAAATAGCTTCGTGATAAAGCTCAGCTTTGTCCCTAAGCTACCATTGACTGGTTTCTCTCCGCCCACATTCGCGGCCATATCCTCTGGCCGGAAGTCTCGCGTGACATACTCTCCACGAGAGTCACGTCCGCCATTTTGTGCATGTCCCTCCTTACACACACACACACACTCTCACACACACACACCCTCATGTGTTATAGGATTATTTTGGTTTCCATATCTAATCAAATCACTGTTTAGTTTGTAGTTGTAAGTCGGAAGTTTATTGACTGCATTGTATTAATTATTAATTGATATTACTGCATAAATAAACTTTGTTATATTACAAAGAGAAGTGTTTTGGTTTGTTTTGCATACACCTGTGTCATGCTGACAGGATGTCAGTGCTCGGATTCAAGCCTTCATTCATTGTTTTTTTTTTCCGAAAATCGATATTCTTCAGATGTCGATTTTCCTAAGAAAACAATCTAATATTGAGACTGTTATACAATCTGGTTATTAGTCCCTGATTCCAGGGTGGTGCCCCGTCAATATTAATCCTTATTAATATTCTATTGATTTTTGTTAATTGATAATTATCTTTGATGATTGTTGAATTTGAATGATCAATAAGCTAGTGTTAATTTTAATTAATGTTTCATCGATGTTAATGATTGGTGATTATCTTTGATAATTGTTGATTTAAAGGATTAAAAAAAGCTAACATTGATTCTCATCAATGTTCTATTGATTTTAATAATTAATAATTATCTTTGATAATTATTTATTATTGCTAATAACCAAACCCGCTCCTAAACGTAGCACACTACATTTACTGGAGCTCCATATGAGGTTTTAATGAGTTAGATTCAATTAATTAATTTAAATATTAATTAATAACTAAAGAAATAATTATCAATTATTTCTGATAGTAACACTGATCTAAACAACCAGTAAAGCCCTACATATGTGTAAATCATATGCTTATTGTAATTTTCATACTGCTATGTTGCTTGGAACTGAACCCAAGACTTTCGCCCACTGTTACACTTGTGTATATGGTTGATTGACAATAAAGGGATTTGTTTTGATTTGATCAACAACCACATCAATTTGGTTAAGTAACATACCTTCTAGTTGAATTGTTTATATTTGTGCATCTGTGATTATCTGGCAGCTTTAATCACCTGAAATGTCCGCTAACATTATGTCACCTAGCGAACAAAAGTTTAAACTTATGTACGGATTTAAAAGGAAATAACCATCCGATCGGACAACTTGAAAAACTGATTACATTCCCAAGGATGAGAACTTAATGGCTATTCCTCAGTGTGTCTGTCTGATTTGAACATGCAGGTTGACAAGATGACAAGCTCACACATCTGAAGCTGAACTAACACAGGTTCTCCACTAAAACAACCGAAAATTCTGCTCGACACCACCCATCTCGTGGCTGCCCAGAACCCGTGAAAGGCTTCAAAGCGCCCTTGAGACGGGCGACCCAGGGACGACGAAACCCGCTGCTCTGGAGCTGGTAAGCAGACCTCTCCATCTTTTTGTTACCTTTGCATTTAATTGCGCTGCATGCCCAAGTGGCTGCAGTACTCAAGAGTTCAGCAAGAGCGGTTTCCTTGTTCCCTGGGTCACGTATCCAGTGTGCACGGCCGTCATCACGACCACCGTCCACCACTCTATTTGGCAGGTTTGGCGCTCCATCGGCGGTCTCCCACCCCTGAGCGCCCAGCTGTGGCACAAATCCGCCCCCGATGTGACAGTATCCACGGGTCATGAGGACAGGCCTCTTCCTCCCCCATCCCAGGCTGTTCCGGGGCTGGTCACAAGGAGCCATGTAAGTGCTTCAATGTCCTTAGACTCAGCACGGCCACGACATGGTGTGGCACCTCGAGCTCCGCCCCGCCGCAAGGCCCCACCTGCCGGTACGTCTGACGACATTGTCCCTTTGGTCCCCCTTGCACGGAACTTGAAAGCGTGGCTTGCACTTTCCAAATCGCCGCGATGGCTGGTCCAGACCATCCAACTCGGCTACGCAATTCAGTTCGCCAAGCGTCCGCTCAGGTTCAGCGGTGTCCACTTCACCTTGGTGAAGGACGAAAACGCTGCTACCTTACATGGAGATCGCTACCCTCCTACGGAAGGGTTCGATAGAACCTGTCCCTCCAGCCGAGATGAAGAAGGGGTTTTACAGCCCCTACTTCATCATACTGAAAAAAAGGCTGTGGGTTGCGGCCAATCTTGGACCTGCAAGTACTGAACCGGGCTTTACACAGACTCCCGTTCAAGATGCGGACGCAAAAACGCATTCTGGCGAGTGTCCGGCATCAAGATTGGTTCGCGGCGGTAGACCTGAAGGAAGCGTACTTCCACGTCTTGATCCTTCCTCGACACAGACCCTTCCTGCGGTTTGCATTCAAGGGTCAGGCATATCAGTCCAAGGTCCTCACTTTCAACCTGTCCCTGTCTCCTCGCATCTTCACGAAGGTCGCAGAGGCAGCCCTTGCCCTGCTAAGAGAGGTGGGCATTCACATTCTCAACTATCTCGATGACTGGTTAATCTTAGCTCACTCTCGTGACATGTTGTGCGCACACAGGGACTTGGTGCTCTCACACCTCAGCCGACAAGGGCTTCGGGTCAACTGGGAAAAGAGCAAGCTCCTCCTGGTTCAGAGCATCTCTTTTCTTGGTTTGGAGTTGGACTCAGTCTCTTCGACAGCGCGCCTCACGAACGAGTGTGCCCAGTTGGTGTTGGTCTGTTTGAAGGCGTTCAAACAGAAAACAGCGGTTACACTGAAACTTTTTCTGAGGTTCCTGGGGCATCCTCAGCATCCTCATCCTCCTGGGGCATCCTCAGTGGTGGCCACCCCACTCGGGTTGATGCATATGAGACCGCTTCAGCACTGGCTTCAGACTCGAGTTCTGAGATGGGCATGGCGCCGCGGGACACATCGCATGGTCATCACGCCAGTCTGTCATCGTCTTTTCAGCCCTTGGACCGACCTCTCGTTACTACGGGCAGGTGTTCCCCTAGAATTGGTCTCCAGGTGCGTCGTGGTCACGACAGATGCCTCCAAAAGGGGCTGGGGCACTGTTTGCAACGGGCACGCAGCCGCCGACTTGTGGACGGGCCCGCAACTGCATTGGCACATCAACTGCCTCAAGTTGTTGGCAATTCTGCTTGCCCTGCGAAGGTTTTGGCAATTGATCCAGGGCAGGCATGTGTTAGTTCAGACAGACAACACGGCAGTAGTATATGTCAACCACCAAGGCAGTCTGTGCTCTCACTGTATGTCACAACTCGTCCGCTGTCTCCTCCTCTGGAGTCAGCAGCACTTCAAGTCGCTGCGAGGCACTCACATCTCGGGCAACCTCAACACTACAGTGGACGTGCTGTCACAACAGGTTACCCTCAGGGGAGAGTGGAGACTCCACCCTCAGGTGGTCCAGCTGATTTGGAGTCGATTCGGACAGGCACAGGTGCACCTGTTCGCCTCCCAAGAATCCTCCCACTGCCCGCTCTGGTACGCCCTGACTGAGGACCCCCTCGGCATAAATGCGCTGGCACACAGCTGGCCCCCTGGCATGCGCAAACATGCGCTTCCCCAAGTGAGCCTACTTGCACAGACCCTGTGCAAGTTCAGGGAGGATGAGGAGCAGGTAGTCCTGGTAGCACCCTACTGGCCCAGATGTGGTTCTCGGACCTCACGCTCCTCGCGACAGCCCCCCCCCCGGCGAATTCCCCTGAGGAAGGACCTTCTTTCTCAGGGATGGGGCACCATCTGGCACCCGCTCCCAGACCTCTGGAATCTCCATGTCTGGCCCCTGGACGGGATGCGGAAGACCTGCGGTGGTAAACATGATCACTCGGGCTAGGGACCCCTCTACGAGGTGCCTGTATGCCTTTAAGTGACGTCTGTTCGCTAAGTGGTGTTCTTCCCAATGGGAAGACCGCCAGAGATGCACAGTCAGATCAGTGCTTTCCTTCCTGCAGGAGAGGTTGGAAGGGAGGCTGTCCCCTTCCACCTTGAAAGTGTACATTGCCACCATAGCAGCACACCACAATGTAGTCGACGGTCAGTCCTTAGGGAAGCATGACCTGATCATCAGGTTCCTGAGAGGAAGAATCCCCCCAGACCACGCCTTGTTCCCTCATCAGACCTCTCTGTAGTTCTTCAGGGTCTACAGAGGGCCCCCTTTGAGCCTTTGCAGTCAGCCGAGCTTAAGGCACTCTCCTTGAAGACTGCCCTCCTGACTGCGCTCACTTCCATCAAGAGGATAGGAGACCTGCAAGCGTTCTCTGTCAGCGAAACGTGCCTGGAGTTCAGTCCGGGTTACTCTCACGTGATCCTGAGACCCCGACCGGGCTATGTGCCCAAGGTTCCCACGACCCCTTTTAGGGACCAGGTGGTGAACCTGCAAGCGCTGCCCCAGGAGGAGGCAGACCCAGCCCTGTTGTTGCTGTGTCCAGTGCGTGCTTTACGCATCTATTTGGATCACACACAGAGCTTTAGAATCTCTGAGCAGTTCTTTGTCTGTTTTGGTGCACAGCGGAAAGGAAGTGCTGTCTCCAAGCAGAGGATCGCCCACTGGCTCATTGACCCCATAACTATGGCATATCTCACCCAGGACATGCTGCCCCCGGTAGGGCTACGAGCCCATTCTACCAGGGGTGTAGCAGCTTCCTGGGACCTGGCCAGTGGTGGCTCTCAGCAGGCTGGGCAACACCTAACACCTTTGCAAGGTTCTACAACCTCCGGGTGGAACCGGTTTCGTCCCAGGTAGTGGCACGCAATACAAGCGGATAAGCCCGGGATAGCCGGCCGGGTGTATCGCTTGCACATAGCACCTTCCACCAACTTTTGAGCTGAAGACCTGCGCCATTAATTCCCAGTAGTGTTCACAAACTTTTTTCCCTGGTTGACTTCCTCCGAGCCCTGTGGCAGTCGAGTTTTTGGAGAGACTTGCTGCCGGCCCAGTACACGTGCTAACTAAGAGTCCTGTTCTGGGGTAGGTGCTCCGCATGTGGCGGTTCCCTGTAAGGCTAACCCCATACAATATATATCTTCCGCTAATTCGTTTCCCTGTTGGCAAACTGTGTCTTCCTTGGGCAGAGCCCCTCTGCCCCAGTCTCCATGTTTGTAGTAACTCCTACCCCCGTTGGGTAGGATCTACCTTGAAGACTCTCCACATGGTTGGGAAGACGTGTTTTTCCACTTAAATATCCCCCCCCCCCCTTTGGGCGAGGTGTGGTCTCCGCAGTGTCTTCCCTTTAGGAGGGACACCCCCAGTCGGATAATCCCCCTTCTTTTTTTCCTCTCCCTAAAAAAGAGGCCACGACTGGGTTAGCCTGTCTCTATCTTTTGGGAAGTCGACTTGTCCCCAAAGGGCCGTTCAACACTCATCACTATGTTGGGGGAGGTTACGTGTCGACCTGGTGTGCTGGCTATTATCACACAGTAGTCTGGCCACCACACACCGCCAGTTCACATAACACAGTTCAGCCAATTGTGGCGTTTCGTATAAGGACCCCTAGTGTCACTACATCCACACAACGTCGAGTGAGTGACAGATAGGGAACGTCATGTTACTTGTGAAACCTCCATTCCCTGATGGAGGGAATGAGATGTTGTGTCCCTCCTGCCACAACACTGAACTACCCGCTGAAATGGCCGGACCTTATATCGGCTCCTCAGCATAAAACCTGAATGAGTGGTTGCATACCAGCTCCTTTTATACCCATATGTCCGGGGGAGTGGCATGCAAATACCACTCGCCAATTTTTATTTGCCTTTTATCAAAGACCAGAGGTGTCTCAGGCTCCCAAGAGTGACCCCTAGTGTCACTACATCGACACAACATCTCGTTCCCTCCATCAGGGAACGGAGGTTACACAAGTAACCATGACGTTACATTATATATTCTGTCTGCCTTACCTCACCGATACTGATGATGGACAGCCCGTATCTTTTTGAAGAACCTCTGATTCTTGATGAATCCCCAGAAGAAACTCAAGATCCTAATCTGGAGGCGCTTGACTGCACCCATCATCCTAGACGTAGTTCCCTGTTGGCAGAAAAATATCTCTCCAGTATCAATGAATGGCCCAAGGAAAAAATCCTATCCACTTTGTACAGCCTTAATATCCAAGCCACGAACAGCTATTCCTGGCCGGCCATCCCCGTTCGCCTTTATCCCTCGCTCGCCTCATCAGGCTGATTGGGGTCCGGGCGTGCGTCAATCCGACCCTGCCCTCCTCTGCGCCACAAACAGCATGCTCCTACTGTGATAGCAAGCAAAGGGGTGCTCTTCCCCTCCAACTACAACAGGGATAGAACAGTATGCCCCACTGTTATAGCAAGCATAGGGGGGCTCTTCCCTTCCAACTGCGACGGGGATAAAACAGTATGCCCCACTGTTATAACAAGCAAAGGGGGGCTCTTCCCCTCCAACTGCGATGGGGATAGAACAGCATGCCCATACTGTGATAGCAAGCAAAGGGGTGCTCTTCCACTCCAACTGCGACAGGGACAGAACAGTATGCACCACTGTTATAACAAGCAAAGGGGTGCTTTTCCCCTTCAACTGCGACAGGGATAGAACAGCATGACCCTACTGTGATAGCAAGCAAAGGGGTGCTCTTCCCCTCCAACTGCGACAGGGATAGAACTGCATGCCCCTTCTGAAATAACAGCAGATGGATTTGCGTTAGGATAATCAATGACCAGAAAATCATCCAATAGATGCAGAATAAATGGCAGTTTACAACTGTTCAGTAAAATCCAGCAGAGGTCTTCGGACAAGGTGTCAAATATGCATGGGCTGCTTTTGCAACTGAAGAGAATTTTTTCTCAGCAACTGACGCCGAAGAGATGCCACTGTGATGGGTGTAAGGGCATGATTTTGAATGTGTTGGTGATGTCTGCTTTGCTTATCCATGCTCCTCTGCTAGCTAACTTAATGAGTTTAATGGCATTATCAACTGTGGTATAGGCAAGAGAAAAAGGTTCTGAGCTATTAATGCTTGGAACACCTAAAGTGGAATGCGGAGCTGATGAATTGAAAATTAATCTTTTGTTCTCTGAATATTTCCTTGTAGCAATTCCTATGGGGTTTACTCGAAACGAATTGAAAGGTGGTTTGTCAAAAAGGCCGATCATATATCCTTTTTTTACTTCTTTTAACAGAAGTTCACCGATGACATGGGGTTCGAAACACAGAAGTGCGAAAAAGTAGGAAGATAAGAAATGCCAGCTGAAAAACCATAAACCAGTCCCTTAGCAAGTAAGACACAAAACAGCAGTTTGGATGCTTAGTGAGAGCTTTGGAGAGCTCTTAAACGTTGACAGGTGACTTTATTTCTTTCTTGAGAAGCATGTGCATCGAAGGCAAGAATATTTTGGATGGCTGTTCCCGCAATAACTGCAAGTGTGAAAAAATTTACAATTAGGTCGTGTACAGACTTTAAACTGGTAACATAAAGGGGTTTGCCTTTCAGGTTTCACCTGGTTGGAGACTGTACGGCTGGGGTCAATCTTTGAAGTGGCAGTCTTTGGGCATATAAATGTGGTGTGGGAAAAAGAACTGCAGATGGAACATGACAGGGCTCTGTGGCCTGTGAAATGTCTGCTAATGAGATCCAAATCAACAACATACCAGTCCAAACATTGGTCAAAACGTTGAATATACATAGCTACTTTCGCTGAAAACGACTTGTGATATAAAATAGGATGCCTCCGTAAGACATGGCCAGGTTAGATATAATTGCAAGGTAAGTGTCTAATTCTGGTCTCCTGTCTGGGTAACTTTCACAAATTACATCTCTGAAAACACAGAAAGCAACATTAAATTCTGCCATTGTTAAGCTTTTTGACAGCCTGGGGTCATTACCTTTTAAGGCAAATGCGATGTCCCCAAATCCTTCAATCCTTTTATCATTAGTCTCTGCACATAACATGATTTTAACTAGATTGATGTCGTTACCTGACAGAATTTGAGCACGCAGCTGGGGAGTGATAGCGGCAGCTGGGGGAAAAAAAGGTCCTCCGGTGGGTGCGGCTGATACCACGGACCCAAGTGATCTTCTGGGGAGAAAGGATTAGATATATCCATTTGATGAGTGGGGTTGCCAACGATTGTAGACCCGGAAGACTGGTCCTCTAAAAGCACGGAACGAGATGCGGGAGCGAACGCTGGGCTTCAAGCACTTGAATCCTTCTATCCATGTCAGAAAGTGTTCCTTGGATGGAAATAAGGGCTGATAGAATCGGATCGTCTCTCTGTTGCACAGAGGCTTGAGTGGTGTGATGCGGCTTTGCTTTTTTTAAAGGTGGAGAAGGTGTGTTGTCATGGGAGATGTGTTTCCTCTTTGCTGTGGCTTTTCGTCCAGTATTGTGATGAAGAAAAGGAATAGTGGTGGATGAAATAAGATCCAAATCCTTATTTCTCTCTAGAAAAAACAGGAATAGCTGTTCGTGGCTGAGATTTGGAGGGGCTTGGATATTAAGGCTGTACAAAGTGGACAGGATTTTTTCCTTGGGCCATTCATTGATACTGGAGAGATTTTTTTGCTGCCAACAGGGAACTGCATCTAGGATGATGGGTGCAGTCAAGCTCCTCCAGATTAGGATCTTGAGTTTCTTCTGGGGATTTATCAAGAATCAGCGGTTCTTCAAAAAGATACGGGCTGTCCATCATCAGTATCAGTGAGATAAGGCAGACAGAATATATAATAAAATGGAAAAAATCCTGCACATTATCCTGGCTTGTAGGTACATATACATACATATACATATACATATACATATATATATACATATACATACACACATATACACACATACAAATATTTAACTATACATACAGTATATCTACAGCATCACATTAAACAAGGCTTCATCATTAAGTCCCATCGGTGATAAGCTTTGAAGTGTGTAGATCCAATAAACCTCATGTCTCTGTAAAATCAATTCAATGTTGCCTCCTCTTGGTGGCATATATACACTCTCGATGCCACAAAAACGCAAAGAGGAGACATCATGATTAAATTCAACAAAATGAGATGCGACAGGATAATTTAGATCTTTTCCCCTGATCGAACTCTTATGTTCACTACTTCATTGTTTTAAATTACGTGATGTTTTTCCCATGTATCCAAGACCACAAGGGCAACGAATCAAATACATAACATGGGTATATATATAGCTAATAGCAAAACGTCATGGTTACTTGTGTAACCTCCGTTCCCTGATGGAGGGAACGAGACGTTGTGTCGATGTAGTAACACTAAAGGTCACTCTTGGGAGCCCGAGACACCTCTGGTCTATGATAAAAGGCCAATGAAAATTGGCAAGTGGTATTTGCATGCTACTCCCCCGGACATACGGGTATAAAAGGAGCTGGTATGCAACCACTCATTCAGGTTTTATGCTGAGGTGCCGATATAAGGTCCGGCCATTTCAGCGGGTAGTTCAGCGTTGTGGCAGGAGGGACACAACATCTCGTTCCCTCCATCAGGGAACGGAGGTTACACAAGTAACCATGACGTTCCCTATCTGTCACTCACTTGACGTTGTGTGGATGTAGTGACACTAGGGGTCCCTATACGAAACGCCACAATTGGCTGAACTGTGTTACGTGAACTGGTGGTGTGTGGTGGGCAGACTACTGTGTGCCTCATAGCCAGCACACCAGGTAGACACGTAACCTCCCCCAATGTAGTGATGAGTGTCGAACGGCCCTTTGGGGACAAGTCGACTTCCCAAAAGATAGAGACAGGCTAACCCAGTCGTGGCCTCTTTTCCCCTTCTTTTTTTCCACTCCCTAAAAAAGAAGGGGGATTATCCGACTGGGCCGCCAGGTGTAGTCGGGGGTGTCCCTCCTAAGGGGAAGACACAGCGGAGACCACACCTCGCCCAAAGAGAGGGGGGGATATTTAAGTGGAAGGATATGTCACATGGTCTTTCCAACCATGTGGAGAGTCTTCGAGGTAGATCCTGCCCAGTAGTGGAGGAGTTACTACAAACATGGAGACTGGGGCAGAGGGGCTCTGACCAAGGAAGACGCAGTTTGCCAACAGGGAAATGAATTAGCGGAAGATATATATCGCATGGGGTTAGCCTTACAGGGAACCGCCACATGCGGAGCACCTACCCCAGAACAGGACTCTTAGCACGTGTACTGGGCCGGCAGTGAATCTCTCCGAAAACTCGACTGCCACAGGGCTCGGAGGAAGTCAACCAGGGATCAAACTCGTGAACACTACTGGGAATTAATGGCGCACATCTTCAGCTCAAAAGGACGTGGAAGGCACTATGTGCAAGCGATGCACCCTGCTGGCTATCCCGGGCTTATCCGCTTGTGTTGCGTGCCACTATCTGGGACGAAACCGGTTCCACCCAGAGGTTGTAGAACCTTGCAAATGTGTTGGGTGTTGCCCAGCCTGCTGCTCTGCAAATGTCTGTTAGAAAGGCACCTCTGGCCAGGGCCCAGGAAGCCGCTACACCCCTGATAGAATGGGTTCGTAGCCCTACCAGGGGCGGCATGTCCTGGGCGAGATATGCCATAGTTATGGCGTCAATGAGCCAGTGGGAAATCCTCTGCTTGGAGACAGCGCTTCCTTTCCGCTGTGCAACAAAGCAGACAAAGAGCTGCTCAGAGATTCTAAAGCTCTGTGTGCGATCCAAATAGATGCGTAAAGTGCGCACCGGACACAGCAATGACAGGGCTGGGTTTGCCTCCTCCTGGGGCAGCACTTGCAGGTTCACCATCTGGTCCCTAAAAGGGGTGGTGGGAACCTTGTTCATATAGCCTGGTCGGGGTCTCAGGATCATGTGAGAGTAACCCGGACCGAAATCCAGGCACGTTTCTCTGACAGAGAACGCTTGCAGGTCACCTACCCTCTTGATGGAAGTGAGTGCAGTCAGGAGGGCAGTCTTCAAGGAGAGTGCCTTAAGCTCGGCTGACTGCAAAGGCTCAAAGGGGGCTCTCTGTAGACCCTGAAGAACTACAGAGAGGTCCATTGAGAGAACGAGGCGCAGTCTGGGGGGATTCTTCTTTCTTACGAAAGCAAGCCACGACCGCAACGTTGCCATGATCATGTTCTCGCAGTGAGAACATGAACCATCCACAAACGCTGCCTCCGTGTGGGTCGCACCCAGACATGAAAGACAATGATCATGACCATCCGAAGTTGAGAGATAATGACCGCAACCAGGAATAACACACAATCGGAAAGGCATCTTTAAAAAGACGCGTCTTTAAAAAAGATGTTCCGTGTGTGCCGCTCTTTTAGAGAAATATATACTCTTTTAGAGAAGAAAAAGCTCTTTCAGAAAATATACTCTCTTGTTTTTCTGCCGAAGCACCCAGGGGCGTTTTCTGCAGTGCACCAGTGCAGAGGAGGGAGAAGCCACTGAAATGCGCCATCAGATCCAGCAGAGGTGAATGAACAGTAGGATTCAGCTCAATGAGCATGACCGTTCGGCTCTGAAGAGAAAATCTGAATGAGTGGTTGCATACCAGCTCCTTTTATACCCGTATATCCGGGGGAGTGGCATGTCAAAGACCAGAGGTGTCTCGGGCTCCCAAGAGTGACCCCTAGTGTCACTACATCGACATAACGTCGAGTGAGTGACAGATAGGGAACCCCCGATACTGTGTAAAAACAACAATGCTCTCCTAAAGAAATGGGGGAAATCCTCAATAAATGCTCTCTTGACCTGATGCTCTTGATCGTAGAACAAGCATCTGTTGATGCTAAGGAAACACATAAGGAGATTGTACAACTGGAGGAGGTGTTGTGAATGCACCCCCATATGGACTTTGATTCTATCCAAGCTTCCATTAATTCTTAAATTGAAAAATATTGTGAGAAACAACAAAAAATTAAACTGAAGAGGTATAAACGAGATACTGATGATTATTTTCGCAATGAGGTGTATCCCTGGGAGAAGGCACCTGTTGCAGCCTCTTCTAACACTAGGGGCATGGGGCCTTATGACATCAATAGTCCAGGGTCTGTTTTGCCCTCTAGGAATGTACCACGCTTCCGTTATACCGGACGACGCGTAGGATCCCGCAATTACAGTAGACGGGTTGACAATTCTACCGATAGTGACTTTACTTTTTACAGTGACTCTAGTGCTCCTATATCAAATTATTTTTTAGGATGACAAACTCCACCAAAAAGATCCCAGGAAAGAAGAAATGTCGAAGAGGGTCTAGGGCATCAAAAAAGTCAACAACAGCCATGGACGAGGAGCTTCTTAAGGAGACATAATCAACATTTCTTCCAAAGTACTGTCTGATGATCAAATTAGAGTTTTGTTAAAAGGATTATCATTTGTTCCTACATGTGGTGTAAATGCTTTTGGCCTAAAAGTAGACTTGTTCAAACGGTTCAGGAAAATTAAATTATGACATTTCTTTTCGAATTCTGTTTTGACTAATGCTTCCCAACCAGCCACACCTTTTAGACCTAAAAGTAGATTTTGTTCAATTGTTTCTAACCATTCCATTCATACTTTTTGTCAAATGGTGGAACAAGATGTCATGAAAACGTGCAACTTTATGTTCTAAATTTCCTCACAATTTATCGGCTAGTGAGAAAAAATCTTTAATTGAACTGACAAATGACCCCCATATCATTATTAAACATGCAGATAAGGGAGGGGCCATTGTGGTTCAAAAATTGAAAAATACAGACAAGAGATTCTCTCACAATCAAAAAATACCAGATTTGACAAAAAACTTCCGAATGACCCTACCAATTCTTATTAGTCTGAGGTATTTTCTTTTTTGAATAGTGCCAAAACACAAGGATGGTTATCTCTGACTGAGTTTGAATTCCTATATTGCCAGCACCCTATCAGGCCTGTTTTCTATACTCAACCAAAGATTCACAAAAGACTCATTTATCCTCCAGGTCGTCCAATTGTGGCTCAAACTAATGCTCTTCTATCTCCCTTATCTGAATATGTTGATTTTTTTATTAAACCTTTTGTTCATTCATTACCATCTTATATTAGAGATTCGATGGATTTCATTAATAAAATATCAGATGTACAAGGTTTACCTGTGACATCTTTGTTACCAGTGGCGGACTGGCCATTGGGAGAACCGGGACTTTTCCGGTGGGCTGGCCGTGAAATGGGGCCGTATGGGCTGCCGCGTTATGCAGAACGCATCACAAAATGGTGTGGCGATATGCGGAAGGGGGCAGCAATATGTAGAAAAGGACAGCAACCCCTTCTTGACATGTGGATTCAGAAAAACGAAGGGAGTCTTGTTACTACCTTATTTACAAAAGTCACGGACCGAAATACTCTTTTGCTTGCCTCCAGTTTTCACCATACTCCTCTAAAAAAGGGTCTTCCTAAAAGTCAGTTTTATAGATTGAGGAGGATATGTCAATCTGATTCAGATTTTATTGATAAGTCCCAGATAATGAAAAATAAATTTCTTCAACAGGGTTGCCAACCTGATTGGATTGAAGAAGTGTTTAGGACAGCTCTTCATAAGATACGCTCGGATTTACTGAAAACAAATCAAAAGAAAGCAAAAGAATTTTCATGTACTTTTACTATAACATATTCACCAACATCTTTTCATATAAGATCCATTTTCAAAAAACACTGGCATTTGCTAACATCTGATCCAGAGCTAAATGGCATCCAGCACCCACCTCTTATCGTGTCTGAATGGGCTAAAAACTTAAAAGAGCGTTTAGTCCATGCCCAATTCCACAGTAAAGTTTCCGCACCATCTCAGAGACTGTTTAGTCCGATCCCAAATAGGAACTATCGATGTGGTAATTGTGCACAGTACAATAATACTTTTAAATCATCCTTTTTTTGTCATCTGCGAACTGGTAAAAGGTATTCAATAAACTCTGTTATCACCTGTTCCTCTACCCATGTTGTGTATTTGATTCGTTGCCCTTGTGGTCTTGGATACGTGGGAAAAACATCACATCAGTTAAAACAATGAGTTCGAACATAAGAGTTCGATCAGGAGAAATGATCTAAATTATTCTGTCTTGATATTGATATTGATTGCCATTGGTTGGGATGTCATGGTCATCAGATGTGTTGATTAGTCATGACATATTTTAAATGTGGTGCTGTTGCACTCTTGTTTGTAAATGCCTGATGAAGATCGAGTGACCAAAACATTGCTGAATACATTTTGAAAATCTTTGCAAGCCAGGATAGTGTGTGGGATTTTTTTCCATTTCTTGGACTTTACTACAGCTTGTGTCTTACACACCTATCAATTAC
Source organism: Myxocyprinus asiaticus (assembly GCF_019703515.2). Lineage (NCBI taxonomy): Eukaryota > Metazoa > Chordata > Actinopteri > Cypriniformes > Catostomidae > Myxocyprinus > Myxocyprinus asiaticus. Next base: position 18,747,590 of record NC_059354.1, on the reverse strand, counting down.
TTCTCAGGTGTGCGAGGTTAGTTGTTCATAGACAGAATATATAAGAAATGAGAATTGCATAATGTTTGAGAGCTGTATGAGCGCAGAGTGTTTGTAGCGAGCTTGGCTAGCTGGAGGGGAGTAATAGTTCCACATATACTGTATATACACCCGCCTTTGATATGGAAATGACAGTGATTGGAGAAGGAAGCACAGCTGATAGTCAGCTGATCGCTGAGCTATTCCTACATGGCCTATCTGAACTATCACTTGCGCTTGATTTATTAGTGATTATTAAAACTGTAAAAAGTTGTTTGTAAAACTTAAAGAAATAGTTTAAGTAACTTCATTTTAAGTAAATTAACTGAACTTAAAATGTCAATCTGCCATGACTTTTACATATTAGCTGTACATATTAATTTTACATATATAACAATGACATATTTAAATTAACTTTAAGAAGATTTCTTAAAGGACTATTCCAGATTCAATACAAGTTAAGCTCAATCGACAGCATCTGTGGCATAATATTGATTGATACAAACATTTATTTTGACTCTTAAAAAAAAGCACAAATCTGTGAGACAAAAAAAGTGAGACACTTACAATGGAAGTGAATGGGGCCAATCAGTAAATGTTAAAATACTCATTATTTCAAAAGTATAGCCACGAAACATAAATAATGTATATGTTCACATGATTTCAGTGTGATAAAATTGCTTACTAACCTTTTCTGTTTAAAGTTATAGCCAGTATTGCAACTTCGTTGCCATGACAATGTAATGACAACAAACCCAAAAACGACTGCAAAATTATGATTTAAACAACTTTACCGCTTAATGTAAGTGCTTTTATAAAATTATAAGCTTCAAATTTGTGATTTTAAACCCTCCAAAAATTGACACCCACTTCCATTGTAAGTGCCTCACTGTTACCTCAATTTTTGCTTTTTTTAAAGAAAAGGATGGACGATTCGAAATTACATTTTGTGGTAATCAACATTATACCACAAATGCTGTTAATTGAACTTAACTTGTATTGAACCCGGAATATTCCTTTAAACTCTGCCAACCTAGTCCAGTGCCAGTTGCTTCCCTCACATGGTTTTAAACTGTTCAATAATCTGAGCATCTCATGCACATTTCTACAAACATATATTTCATGGAGAGTGATGTGCTTTATGTCTTAAAACCAATAATATCAAATTTGTACTCATCACATGAACATTTCGGAGAAAAAAAAGTATTTTAAAATGGCACGCACAGACCATGAAACTTGGTACATAAAACATGACAAGGTTAACAATTTTATTAGAGAAAACTCATCCTGTCGCAAAACAACAAGTTCCCTATCTGTCATTCACTCGATGTTGTGTCGATGTAGTGACACTAGGGGTCACTCTTGGGAGCCCCAAACACCTCTGCTTTTTGAAAAAAGGCCAATGGCAATTGGCGAGTGGAATTTGCATGCCACTCCCCCGGACATACGGGTATAAAAGGAGCTGATATGCAACCACTCATTCAGCTTTTCTCTTCGGAGCCGATCGGTTCTATTCAGTGAGCTGAATTCATCCGCTGAGTTCATTCACCTCATCTGCTGGATTTACGGCGCATTTCAGTGGCTTCTCCCCCTCTGCACCCGTGGAGTGCAGAGAATGCCCCTGGACGCTTCGGCAGAACAACAAAAAAAAAAAAGAGTATATTCTAAAAAAGAGTATATTTTCACTTCTAAAAGAGCGACACACACGGAATGTCTTTTTAAAGATGCCTTTCTGCTTGTGTGTTATTCCTGCTTGCGGTCGTTAACTCTCCTCTTCTGACGACTACGATCGCTGTCTTACGTGTCTGAGCGCTGCCCACGCGGAGACTTCGTTTGTGGATGGGTCTTGTCCTCATTGCAAGAACATGACCATGGCAACGTTGTGGTCGCAGTTTGCCTTCGTAAGAAAGCAAGCCACCCCAGCGGCTCCCCACCTCGGTCCTTCTACCTATGGGTATGAGGCTGCGTCGGTTAGCACTGGGGGCGATTTAGGGACTCCAATGTGACCACCTCCGCCGGGTAACCCCCCATGGACCTCCCATTCCTCAGCACGCTCGCTTGCCCCGGTCGGGCTCTCGGATGAGACCGCTGGCTCGTCTCATGGCGAGTTCAACCTCTTATTCAGGGCCCGGGAAGATGATGGCTATCGAGCGCAGCATCGGAGAGCGGGCTCGTCCACTCTGACGCGGAGGCTTTGGCTGGGCTTCCCCCTTTGGGTGTGGTCGCCCAGTCTCAGGCCGCGAGAGATGATGGACATGCTTTCCCGGGCAGCCGCGAGTGTCGGGCTAGAGTGGAACCCTCCACTCTCCCCTGAACCCTCGCGGCTCGATGATTGGTTCCTTTCCTTTCCGCCCCGGTTCCTTTCTTCCCGGAAGTGCATGAGGAGCTGACAAGATCGTGGGGGGCACCTTTTACTTCCCGGTCCCGAACTTTCAGCTCCCCCGCTCTCACTACCCTTGATGGTGGGGAGGCCAAAGGGTATTCGGTGATCCCCCAGATGGATAAGGCACTCGCGGTGCACTTGTGCGTTCGCACCCTCAATTATCTCGATGACTGGCTAATCCTAGCTCACTCTCGGGATGTGTTGTGTAAGCACAGGGACCTGGTGCTCATGCACCTCACCCAACTGGAGCTTCGTGTCAACTGGGAAAAGAGCAAGCTCTCCCCGGTTCAGAGCATCTCTTTTCTCGGCTTGGAGTTGGACTCGGTCTCGATGACGCCGTGCCTCACGAATGAGCGTGCACAGTCTGTGCTGAACTGTCTGAAGGTGTTCAGACAGAAGACAGTGGTTCCTCTGAAACTTTTTCAGAGGATCCTCGGGCGTATGGCATCCTCAGCGGTTGCCACACCGCTCGGGTTGATGCATATGAGACCACTTCAGCACTGGCTTCAGACTCAAGTCCCAAGATGGTCATGGCGCCACGAGACACATCGCGTGTCATCACGCCGATCGACGCTGCCTCTTCAGCCCTTGGACCGACCTTGCATTTCTACGGGCAGGGGTTCCCCTAGAGCAGGTCTCCAGGCACGTCGTGGTTACGACGGACACCTCCAAGATGGGCTGGGGCACCGGATGCAAGGGGCACACAGCCACCGGCTCCTGCACTGGCCGCGGCTGCATTGGCACATCAACTGCCTCGAGTTGTTGGCAGTACTGCTCGCCCTGCCGAGGTTCCGGCCGTTGATCCAGGGCAAGCATGTGTTGGTCCGGACAGACAACATGGCAACAGTAGCATACATCAACTGTCAAGGTGGTCTACGCTCCCGTTGCATGTCACAACTCGCCCGCCATCTCCTCCTCTGTAGTCAGCAGTGCCTCAAGTCGCTACGAGCCACTCACATCCCGGGCGACCTCAACACCGCAGCGGACATGCTGTCAAGACAGGTTATGCTCAGGAGAGAGTGGAGACTCCATCCCCAGGTGGTCCAGCTGATTTGGAGTTGATTCGATCGAGCACAGTTAGACCTGTTGCTTCCCAGGAATCCTCCCACTGCCCGCTTTGGTATGCCCTGACCGAGGCACCCCTCGGTATAGACGCGCTGGCACACAGCTGGCCCCCTGGACTACGCAAATAAGCAGTGAGACTACTTGCACAGACCCTGTGCAAGGTCAGGGAGGATGAGGAGCAGATCGTCCTAGTAGCACCCTACTGGCCCACCCAGACGTGGTTCTTGGACCTCACGCTCCTCGCGACAGCCCCCCCTGGCGAATTCCCCTGAGGAAGGACCTTCTTTCTCAGGGACAGGGCACCATCTGGCACCCATGACCAGACCTCTGGAATCTCCACGTCTGGCCCTTGGCAGACCTAAGTGGCCTACCACTCACAGTGGTAGACACGATCACTCAGGCTAGGGCTCCCTCTATGAGGCACCTGTATGCCTTGAAGTGGCTTCTGTTCGCTAAGTGGTGTTCTTCCTGATGCGAAGACCCCCAGAGATGCGCAGTCGGATCGGTGCTTTCCTTCCTGCAGGAGAGGCTGGAGGGGCGGCTGTCCCCCTCCACCTTGAAGGTGTATGTAGCTGCCATTTCGGCACATCACGAGGCAGTGGATGGTAAGTATTTGGGGAAGCACAACTTGATCATCAGGTTCCTGAGAGGCGCTAGGAGGTTGAGTCATTCCAGACCATGCCTCATGCCCTTGTGGGACCTCTCTGTAGTCCTTTGGGGTCTACGGGGTGCTCCCTTTGAGCCTCTGAAGTCAGTTGAGCTTAAGGCACTCTATTTGAAGACTGCCCTCCTGACTACGCTCACTTCCATCAAGAGGGTAGTGGACCTGCAGGCATTCTCTGTCAGCGAATCGTGCCTGGAGTTCGGTCCGGGTTACTCTCATGTGATCCTGAGACTCCGACCGGGCTATGTGCCCAAGGTTCCCATGACCCCATTTAGGGATCAGGTGGTGAACCTGCAAACGCTGCCCCAGGAGGAGACAGACCCAGCCTTGGTGTTGCTGTGTCCGGTGCGTGCTTTACACATCTATTTGGATCGCACACAGAGCTTTAGAAGCTCCGAGCAGCTCTTTGTCTGCTTTGATGGACAGCGGAAAGGAAGCGCTGTCGCCAAACAGAGGATCGCCCACTGGGTCGTTGACGCCATCATGATGGCATATCACGCCCAGGACGTGCCACCCACGTGGGGCTACGAGCCCACTCTACTACGAGTGTAACGGCCTCCTGGGCCCTGTCCAGTGGTGCCTTTTTGGCAGACATCTGCAAAGCAGCGGGCTGGGCAACACCCAACATCTTTGCAAGGTTCTATAATCTCCGGGTTGAGCCGGTTTCATCCTATGTGTTGTCAGGTCCGAACAGGTAAGTTCCAGGACAGCTGGCTGGGTGTACTGCTTGCGCATAGTGCCTTTCCCCTCCCATGAGGTGAAGATGTGTGCTTTTGACTCTCAGTCATGTTCACAAGTTGTGACCCCTTAATGACTTTCCTCCTTAGCCCTGTGGCAGACGAGTTTGCGGAGAAACTCGCTGCCGGCCCAGTACGTGTGCTAATTAGGCCCTGTACTGAGGTAGTTGCTCCACATGTGGTGGATCCCCATAGGTGATCCCATGTGATATCTTCCGCTAAATCGTTTCCCTGTTGGTAAACTGCATCTTCCTTGGGCAGAGGCCCCTCTGCCCACGGTCACCATGTTTGTAGAAACTCCTCCCCCCTCAGGTAGGACCTACCATGGGACTTCTCCACATGACATACTTCCGACAAGACTCGGTAAGAACATGTGACGTATTTCCACTCAAAAAAATTTCTCTGGGCAAGTGTGATCTCCACGGTGTCTTCCGCTTGGGAGTGACACCCGCCCGACATAGACATTTATGGCCCCCAGTCGGTTAACAAATTCCACTCTTTTTGGGGAGAAAAAAAGAGGAAAAAAAAAAAGAGGCTAGCCTGTCCCTATTTGTTGGGCAGTTGACTTGTTCCCGAAGGACCATTCGACGCTCATAAGAGTGTTGGGGGAGGTTACGTGACGGCCTGGTGTGCTGGCTATGAGGCACACAGCGGTCTGCCTGTCTCGCACCACCAGTCCACGTAACATAGTTCAGCTAGTTATGGCGTTTTGTATAGAGACCCCTAGTGTCACTACATCGACACAACATCGAGTGAGTGACAGATAGGGAATGTCCTGGTTACTTTCGTAACTCCATTCCCTGATGGAGGGAATGAGACATTGTATCCCTCTTGCCACAACACTGAACTACCCGCTGAAATGGCCGGGACCTTGTCTCAGCTCCTCAGCACAAAACCTGAATGAGTGGTTGCATACCAACTCCTTTTATACCCATATGTACTGGGGAGTAGCATGCAAATTCCACTCGCCAATTCCTATTGGCCTTTTTTCAAAAAGCAGAGGTGTTTGGGGCTCCCAAGAGTGACCCCTAGTGTCACTACATCGACACAACGTTTCGTTCCCTCCATCAGGGAACAGAGGTTACGAAAGTAACTAGGACATTTTTCTTACAACGTAATGTTTCTGGAAATACCCCATTTGTTATGCATATGATAATATGAGAACATGTTTCATGTTATATTGAAAAATTAAAAGTATTATTAAAAAATAATAAAAACAGTCATGTGAATTTCTTTGAATTTCATTCCATGTTAATTCAATTGGACTAATCAGCCAAGGAGAGGGATAAATGCAGCTGGATTCGGCAGCGAGAGCGCCACACGCAACTGCCATGTGTGTGCGCTTATGTTTGTGTCTTTTTGTTTAAGTTCTTATTAAAATATTACTTTGAATGTTCAGCCGGTTCCTGTCTCCTCCTCTTGTCCTCGAAGGAGCACCTCTAAGCGCTGTTGCTGCTCCACCCACAGATCCATGAGGGCCTGGTGTTGCGCCTGGTTGATGCTGGCGAGGGATCGAAACACTTCCTCCAGTGGCGAAGACGTCTCCATAGCAGCATACCTTCCTCCTTCTCCCGGGTTTCGGCACCAGTGTAACAGGGTTAAAAATGGGAAAGGAGGAGGCAGGAACTGGCTGAACAGTTGAAGTAATACATATATATACTGTATATAAATTATTTCCCTTTTTGTACATTACAATTTTTAAAAGTAAAGGGAGGGTGTTTCTTTATTTCTGGTCTTGAATTAAGCACAATACTAGAGAACCAAGTAAAATCTGCTACACTGCCAATTTTCTTAAAATAAGCTTTAAAAGTTAAAACTAATTAACATATTAATGTATTTATTGTGGACACATCCTCTAAATACTAGAGCTAAACAGGTACATTAGAAATCAGCAACAATATGTCTATGATAATCCTCTATGATGTGTTCATATAAACTAAAATATTAGTAATGATTTTAGATTTCCATTACTTTTCCTTTATGGCATTGTACAGCTACAAAGTACTAAAATGTTCTGCATTATCTTGCGATTACATTTTTTTTTTTTTTTTTTTTTGATTTGGTTCTCTGTTTATAGGATCATTAGTACAATTACCATCCTACAAATCATACAGATTTTGAAAGTCTATGGGTTTGTAATTTAAAATTGTTTATTTAACTGCATAATTTATATAATTCTTTTAAGGTATAATATGAGGATATCAGATTTCAGAGGTCATTAATGTGAAAGTTTGGCTTAACTGGTCCAGATCTTCTTCGTTTAGTTTTTGAAAGTCAAGAGCAAATATTCAGCCTAAGATGCACTTTGAATTTAGAACTTAATTCGCCATGGCAACAACTACCACATATTCTCACGACTTACAGAGCTATAAAGAGAAACCAATAATGCCTCCACACTTTTCATTGTTATATTTCAATGTTCACTTTTTATCTCTTTAAGAGGTTTGCTGATGTCTATCAGCAGATTTAGCACAAGGGCAGGGTTTTCACAAAGAGTTCAACACTAATATATTTAAAGAAAAACGTTTTGATTGAAAGTGTCCAGATGGGATTTGAGCTTGTTCCCACCAATAGCTCCACCTACAAAATAGGCTGGAATGCACAAAGGAGGAGAAGAGAGAGTGTTTCAGAATGATAAACATTAAACATGAGCCATTACACCAGACATGCAACAAGGGCACTTCTACCATTCAAAAGAATTATCATGGCTATGTGAGCTCAGGGAAGATGGTGTTTGTTTGCTATATATCATTTTTGTCTCCTGAATGATTTCATTTTCGTCCTGTTTAGACCATTCTCTGCCTTTGTACTCACACTAGCTCAACAGGGACGAGATAAGAGCTAAATGCACAGCTCCAATCAGAAGTATCTTGTCGTGGCTTAAACACAGTGACCTGGCCTGTGGACATTCTGTCATTCACTTATCAGGAAGGAGAAAGCAAGTCTTTCTCTTTCTCTCTCTCTCTGAATCTCAACCTGGCCAGGCCTGACAGAGTACAGAGGTGTACAGGGAGTCAGTGTCCACAGATAACTGCCCAACTTCATGTGTCAGCAAATAGGTTTCCATTTCACTTTTGCAGCACACTGGAGCTTGTCCACATAAATAGTCCATCAGCTCATGTATGTAGGTAAGGAATGTAAAGAAAGCGAAAGAAGAATGTAAGGAAAGATAAAGAGAGAGAAATGGTGAAAACAGAGGTAATAATGAATTCTTGTGGGACTCCTGGTGCTGGAGAATTGATGGTTAACAGCATGCTAAAGCAGAGTTAAGTCACTCTCCAAATCTCTCACAAATGACAGATTTAAAACTGCACAGTCTGATGGCACAATCCCCCTGACAGCATCCAGGTCTGGCTTAGTGGGTTGCTATACTCTCCCAGGCAGGAAAACTAGAGAACAGAATCTGAGCTCAAATCCACTTTTGGCTCCCTTTGGCAAGACAACCATGCAGGGGAAAAAGGTTAGGATTGACTTTTCAGGGCCTCAAACTGGCTCAGACAGGTGTTCCATGCTGGTTTATACTACTTAGTGCTCAGTTGGTCTCGCCATGCTTCACAAAAAAATAAAAATAAATAAATAAATAAATAAATATTGCTGCTAAACCAGCATTGTCCATTCTGGTGAAGCCTGGTGAGGACACCAGCCAGCACACCAAAATATTGGTATACAGCATCCAAAACACAACATATATTGATGACCAGGGATGCTGGTCTTTTCAACAGAAAACAGTTACCAGATAACTGAAGAACTGCTGTTCCCTTTCAAGACAGTCACTCAACGTTATGTCAGTGAACTGACGCTAGGGGTCACTCCAGAGAGCCCTGATCTCTCTGAGAGGTTTTCTATCATGCCAGTTTCATTGGCAGATGTCTTTCAAAGTCCCGCCTTCCATGGACAGTAAGCATACATAAGGCGGGTCAGAAGACAGCCTCCTCAGAACTTCTCCTTTATAGAGAATGGATCTCTCTATGTGGATCATGCCCTTCATTATGAGTTGTGCATTATGAGTTCAACGGACAGAGCCCTCTTCTGTTCCCTGGGTGCCCGGCGAAATGTATCCTTATAATTATCAAAAGAGGATTGGTAACCCTCTTGATAATTTTTTTTTTTTTTTTTTTTTTTGTATTCTGTTTTCTTTTCACAGGCATACAAAAAAATAATAAAAGAGTAAAACCTGCAGTATATACGTCTTTTTCAGGACAGAATATTGTGAGTGTAGTTCTTGCTGCACATTCTACAGGGCGGGCACATTTGCTGTCTTTCACGCCTGGACAGCGCCCACGCAGAAGCAGCGTTCGTGGATGTGCAATGCGTTCATTGTGAACACATGAGCATCAAGATGCTATGTTGAAACCTTGGTTGGAGTTCTTCTCAAAGGACACCGCCGCATCTACAGTCTCCCACAGCACTCCCGCTGTGGCTCTGCGGAGAATAAGCGCCCCAGAGTAAGGTGCCATTCTCACCGAGAATGATGCTGAACTCTACAAAACATGGCATGTGCCTTGCTTGGGTTGCACGCATATTTTAGGAGTGAACACCTCTATTGCGCTGCACCACGCGGAGCAGAAGGGATTTACCACCTTGCCACAGGTGGGAGAAGTGCTTACAGCACACTTATGCCCTGCTTCTGCACTTAGATGGAAGTAACGCCCTTCAATACCATCTAAACCTTGCAGACTTACGTCCTCTCTCATGGCTAAGTCTTATGCAGCCTCAGGACAAGCCGTATCAGACCTGCACACCATGACGTTTTGCAGGTCTTTCAGGCAAAATCTTGGAGGACATGGACGAATAGAATCCCGACCTCGCACTCTTCAAAGAGTTGTTCAACACCCTGAGATAATTACCCAAGCCATCAGAAGATCGCTAGACAGTTTTGTGGCACTCGAGCGGCATCTCTGGGTAAACCTTTCAGAGATAACGCGAAGCAAACAAGGTAAGGCTTCCTGACACTCTGGTGTCGTAGCCAAGCTTTTTTGGAGATGTGAATATGTTTTCTCTGAAAAACTCTAAGCTGCACGTTTATGAAACATTTCCTGCCTATTTGTGCCGCAGCCACTGAAAAGCCTCTTCACTTACGATTTTCATCAGGGCCACACCATGCCAAAACAAATGCTCCTCTAGCTTCAGCCCTGTCAAGCGGCGGCGAGTTGGTAGTGAGACTACAGCGCCCATGACCGAGAAACAAAGCGTTGTGGGCTAAGCTCGCGCCACAGTGGGGAAAAACCCCCGGGCCAGCCGAATCGATCCTGACTATGTAAGATTGGCAATGGGGATTGGAACAGTGATGTATGGTTACACAGTTCAATGCGTGAGGCAGCCGCCTCGCTTTAATGGCATTGCGTTCTCCACGATTGAGTGTAGAATACGTTTATTCTGTGTTCAGAGGTGAAGAACCACTGTATGGGCTTTTGCAGCTGTTTCTTTCTTATTCCAAATAAAGACGGCAGCCATATGGCCAACTATGGGCTTTAGTCGACTGAATCGGACCCTAATCAGGGTTCCGTTCAAAAAGACTAGGTGGAGATAAATCCTCTTGTGCTAACTAGCACAGTCTGAAGCTCAGAGTGGCAAGCAGAAAAAGTAGCAACTGAGGTTGAGAGTCAACTGAAGAGTTCTTTCGCACAATGCATGCACATCTGCAGATGCACACAGTTAATTTATTCTTCATCACTTGAAAAGCTTCAAGATGGGGAGAATGATTCTTCTAAAAAAAATTCAGAGAGCACTCGGGTTGATGGCCACCTCAGCTGCTGCCACACCGCTGGGCTCACTGCATATGAGGCCCCTTCAATGTGGGTCGGTGCAAGAGTGCTATAGAACACATGATGTCACAAAAGGACATCAGCGTCTTCTAACAACATGCCGCTGTTCAGCCATGCTGTTTACTTGAAAAGAAGCACTCGTTCAAATGACCAAACACAGTATGATCACCACAAACTAGTCCAATTGGGCTTAAATGCATATAAAGTGCCTAAAATAACTGGCAGTATTTCTAGCTCCGAAATCACTCCGACCAGAACTCCAGTATAAAGAAGTGTGAATCAAATGAACAACATGCCAGTGGTGACATATATAAAATACACCAGAATGGAGGTTGGTGGTGTCCAATACTGAATTTGACATGCCATCTTCCCTTACGGTGTCAAAACACCTTAAATCTGTCTGGGCAGATCAAACTTTCCCAGCTGACCTGCTCTTGCATCAAGGCATTTGCCCATGAGTCAGGCTGTGCTAGGTTCGGACACCTTAACCTGCAAGTGACGAAACGCAAGTATGCATTTCCTCCTTATAAATCTGATACAACAAAAATTTTGTGCGAAATTAGAGGAGGTAAGGATACAAGGCTATGGATTGCATCGAAATGGCTCAACCAGCCTTGGTTTCTGAAAACTGCCGCCCTATAGGGGCATGTGTTTACCATTGGGAATGGATGCATTAGCTCACAAATGACCAGCGGAAAGATGTAAATATGCATTTTCCCCCTATTCACATGATACACCATGTACTGTGCAAAATCAGGCTGGATCAGGAAACAGTGCTATTGGTTGTGCTGAAATAGCCCAACCAGCCTTGGTTTCCAGAGCTGGTGGAACTGCTGGAGCTCCACCATGGGAAATTCCGCTGAGGAGAGATTTACTCTCTCAGGTGCAGGGCACGATCTGGCATCCGCAGCCGCATAGGCTGTCTCGCTGGACATCTGACAAGTGGCAGGTTGGGCTTCCCCAAATACTTTCACTAGATTTTATAATCTAGACATTTTATTCCCTGTTTTACCAGGTGTTTTCTGTAAAGGGAGATTAAGCTCTCATTACTAATGAGTAGCGCTGAACAAATGCCTTGTGATAATTTTGTATACTCCCCCCTCAGGCTAGTTACAACATTAATGTCTCTATAAGGCTTTGCTCTTAAACCACATACAAGGTTGTTTTCCACTCGGTAAAACACTTCTCCTTGGGTTGTTAAGCACAATAACAGTTTAATACTGCTCTAGTGGCATCAATCTTTTTGTACACTACCCGTTTGGCTAGTTACACTAAGAACTCACTCCGGAAGGTTAACAAAAAAAAAACTGGCACAAAAGAGTGTTCCCTCATGGCAAACACCTTTTGTTAAGCATTTTGTCCAAATACAGGTTGGTTGTAATGTTTGACTCTCTCCAGTTGACATAAGAGATCAAGGTTCAGGTATGGAAAGGAGGAGACGGGGAGCAGTGACACAGTTCAGGTAAGGCTTTTATTTTTCTGACTTCAGCACACCGTGTTCACTCTTCTCGGTGCTTTTTCTTAGTTTGCTTAGTTCAATCAATAACACTCTCAGTAAACGTAAACTTCTTGAAATCATAACCTTCTCAATATTTAGAAACACAAAACACACAGAAGACACGCCAATGCTGCACTCACTTGCCGTTCTCTCTGCCTTCTCTGGCGAGTTTGGCTGCTCTCTCCCCCATCACTGTAACAAGAAACAGCTGTTAGAAATTATGCTAACCAGCTTGACGAGCCACACCACTCCCTCTCTCCCACAAACAGACACATGACCACGCCCCCATCCCCACACAATCCTATCACAAATTATGCAGCACCATTGTGTCTGCGGGACAGTGTGTCCTTAGGAACATGTGTGAACTGCCTCCCAGTAAATCAGTTATCACATTCTTTTAATCCTATAAATTAGGAAATATTTTCTATAAGAATAAATCTCTTCTGTGTTTTAATCCAATAAATTAGGCAATATTTTCTATAAAAAGAAGTCTCTATCTATTATAAGAAAGTGGCTCCCCCACGGGCGAGCCCTTTTATAGTATTTCCTTAGCTATTTTTCTTTACGGAAAAACAGCTATTGTAATCATTCTAGTCTAGTGATTTTTTCCTAGATTACACACAGGAAGCTTTCCTTTCCTGTCTCCCATATTTAAAAGTGTTCCCCAAGGGCGAGCCTTTTTCCTATCACTTTAATTGACATTTTATGTTTATTGTTAATTCCAATAAAGCCTCTCCAACACTTGATACCACAATCACTGTGTCAGTCTCTTGTCTCAACACTGGAGCCCCGCAGGGCTCTGTTCTCAGCCCACTCCTGTATTCCCTGTACACACATGACTGTGTGGCAACACACAGCTCCAATGCCATCATTAAGTTTGCTGATGATGCGACGGTGGTAGGTCTGATCACTGACAATGATGAAACAGCCTACAGAGAGGAGGTGCACACTCTGACACACTGGTGTCAGGAGCACAATCTCTCCCTCAACGTCAGTAAGAAAAAGGAGCTTGTGGTGGACTTCAGGAGCAGAGAAAGAGAACACAGTCCCATCACCATCAATGGAGCACCAGTGAAGAGAGTCAGCAGCTTCAAGTTCCTGGGTGTCCACATCACTGAGGAACTCACATGGTCCATCCACACTGAAGCCGTTGTGAAGAAGGCTCATCAGCTTCTTCCTGAGACGGCTGAGGAAGTTTGGAATGAACCGCCACATCCTCACACAGTTCTACACCTGCACTGTAGAGAGCATCCTGACTGGCGGTGTGTGAAAAAAGCTCAGAGGATCATCAGAGACTCCAGCCACCCGAGCCATGGGCTGTTCTCACTGCTACCATCAGGCAGGCGTTATCGCAGCATCAGGACCCGCACCAGCCGACTACATGACAGCTTCTTCCCCCAAGCAATCAGACTTTTGAACTCTTGATCTCCCACGACCAAATACATCAGCACTGCACTTTATTACTCTTATATCTCACACCGGACTGTCATAAATTATATTATTATTATATTATATTCTCTCTTAACAACTTACTATCAACCGACAGCCTGAATGTCAATACAGTACAATACAACCTAATGTACATTCTATATATACTATATATACTTTTTTTATTTTTTATTGTATAATGTGTATTCTATATTGTGTGTATTGTATACTGTACATTGCATGTTATTATTTGTATATTGTGTTGTGTGTAATTATGTGTATATTAGATTTTAAATTGTGTTGTAAATCTGATGTTTATTGTAAATTGGTATATGTCTTTATAACTGTCACGACTACTATGTTGCTCGGAACTGCACCCAAGAATTTCACACACTATTGCACTTGTGTATATGGTTGTGTGACAATAAAAGTGATTTGATTTGATTTTGATTTTGAGAATGCAGGCAAGGAAAAACACGGTGACGTCACTCTTCCTCTCGTTTGCCAGTTAGGTGGAAAGCCTGGAGTGGGACAGAGAAAAAATTTGAATGTCCCAACCAACAATTTAGAAAATACTTTAACATTATAAAATTATTTTATTTTCATTTTAATAATTATTAAAAATTCTCTGTATCATTATTCTTGTGTAAATTATTGTCCGACGTCTTCTGAAGCGGTGCATAAAAGGCATTGACACATGGCACCTGTTACTTTTCTCAGCACTGTTCAAAATGCACTAATCAAAGTTGTTTGTGATTACTGTATAAGGGCTTTTTTAATCATTCTCTGGAGATTACACAGGCATATTTCCAGTTGTATTTTAGGACAATTATAACAGCCATCGCATGAGGGACACTTATGTTTTCGCTCTTCAACTTGAGCAGCTGTACACGCTCTGCATAAATTCTTTGTAATGTCCCATTGTATTTCAATATAACATCATCTACCTGTGTATTTCTCAACCATTTGAAGTTAATTAAGTGGTCAGTCTGCCAGTAAGCCATTAACAAAATCACACAAGCGTCAATACACTTATTCTCAGCTTAAAGGCAAGGAACCATTGATTCTGTCACATCCAATGGTCTAGCGTGCTACAGAGACCAAGAGCCTGACTTCTATCGAAATGGATCTTGGCAACGCAGTTGAGAAGCCAAACATTTTCTATAAGTGATAAGGTTTGCAAAAGGCAATTGTGTTTATGATGTATGAAATAAAAGCAATCTTCTTTGGATCACAGAGCTTGACCTGAATTTGATTCCCCCTTGCTGCCAAAGATGCTTCTTTCCTAAACTTAACTTCAAACTGTCAAAATATACCAGCAGTTGAAGAGCTGGAGATTGTGTTGTATTATTTCTAAATCCATATCCAGGAGAGAACAGATGATCCACATTTTAGTAGGAAATGCCCAATGTGTTTAAAATCCAAGACATTGAGACACAAATTGAGCAGAAGCGTAAACATAAACATTGAAATGCCATCTTAATCTCTTTAAGATTCAGTTCTCAAAACAAATAGTCAGGCCTCAAAAGGAATTTATTCAGAATATGCATGTGATGTTAGAGGAGGTTTATTTTTATGAGATGCAGTCATGGGAGGGCAGATGACCTCAATGAAATGGAAAGGAGCCAAAACTCCAACTGGGGTTTTGTGCAAGAACTGTGAATTCTTGTTGAGCTGACAGTCCTGTGCATGGCTTCATTTTGGAATAAAAGTCTTAGAAAATTAGTTAAATGTTTAATCCGTTTATTATTATGTGGGGTGACTAAATCCGTGCACCTTTCTTTTGCACTTTTCCTGACAATAGCTCTTTAATAATTTAGTGCATTGTAAAATATAACACATAGTTAATAAGCTTAAATTATGGAGCACACATGCTAAATAAATTACATCCATACTGTCCTTATCTCCCATACACTGACAGAGCAATGCATCAGAGGACTCTTTCACAGTTGTAAAACATGTCTGACAGCTCAAAAACCTAATTGCTTCGAGTCCCTTGTCATCTAGTTAAGAACCATAGGTGCATTAAAAAAAAAAAAAAGAAAGTTAAATGCATTATTAGAAAGGCTGGCAAGTGATTGAGTGTGTGCTGTTTCACTGAGGGCTTGGCACTCAGTTCAAACTCACACTGTATGAGTTTCTCTCTTCAATCAAGGAACAACAAATTCGAACAAGGCTGACTAGGCTGACAGGCTGACAGACAAGCAGCATCATCTAATTGGTGGCAGAGGTCTTCTATTCAGAGTGAGCAGGTAAAAATCACTCTCCTTAGGCTTTAGACCATTTTTAGGTGGAAAATGCATCCACAGCTTTCATACTCCACAAGGACTATTGAGACAGCACTGTGCATTACATGCTATTGAGAAGCCTGTGAAAGCCCCACAACTACTCTCGCTCGACACAGAATATTGTCCAAGCTCTTTCACCACATACCAGGTCACTCACTCCAATCTCTCTGCAGCAATTAAAGGGTGGAGTAAGGGGTGAAAAATGGATCTATATGTAGACAAAGATAGAAAAAAAGAGTGGAAGAGAACTTATGATGGCTCTTTTTTTTCTCCCTTTCACCTGAAGAGCAGGTTAGTGTGTGTGGCAAGAGGAGGGTGGAGGAGTGACCAAGGACCAGGTTACAGCATATCAGAATACCGGCGAGTACGTTTTTTTCTCTCTCTCCTCTCTCTCTCCCACTGTCACTCCGTGTTGGCCTTTCCCTCTCTTTTTTGTTTTTCCCTCCCCTTGTCTCCCTCCCAGGTCCGAGAAGGTGGGGAAGATCTGCCGGCAGGTAGGGCAGGGGGATGTACATCATGCCAGGGGCTCCCCAGCCTGACGCAAAGGAGGGAGGAGTGTGGCAAGGAGGAGGGCGGGGTCGGGCCGTGATGACACACGTGTGGCCCCTAATCAGGCTAATCAAGCCCACGAGAGGGATAAAGGTGGCCAGAGGCGGCAATTCGGGAGAGAGACAGCTACAGGCTGCTGCCCTGTATGTGTTTGTGTTGTATGTCTTTTGCTTTAAGTTAATCAATAAATTATTATTTATATCGTCAAGCCAGTTCACGCCTCCTCCTTTCCCTTTTACCCTGTTACAGTGTGTTATATCTCAGGTGGGGGAATTGAATACCCCTGACATCAGCAAACACAGATATGGCCAGAGTGCAGTGATTGCTGACTCAGGAGCATTGAGTGACATCTCTTAAGTGCATGGGGAGGCAGGCATGCTTTTAGAGGCATCACCACTGGAGAAAAGAACAGGACATTACTCTTCCCAAAATTGTGATTCACCTGTTCACTGTGGGCTATCTGGGGGGTACGGTGATGTGTTGCGAGGGGGTATGTTGTTCTGAAGCACCTGGATTATATATAGAAAGCTTCTGATGCAGCACTGAGGGGATGAGAGCAATCCATTCTTCTAGGGGTCACATTGAAAATTAACTGAAAATTGGGCTAAACACAAACTCAGACTCACTAAGTGCATACCTTAGGTAAGTGGTACTCAACTTTATTTCATTAGGTTGACATCAAAACACTTTTACTATAGAACAGGACTTACCTGTACAATGCAATAGCATGTGCATGACATTACCATCGATACTTACCAGCTTATTAGCGTGGTAGTTCAACTGATAGAGTGTTGCCCTTGTGAAAGTGAAAGACTGGGGCATGATTCCTGAAGAGCATGAGTCAACACATGAGCCAAAAGTGTCATAGAAGCAATATTAAATGACGTCATCTGTTTCACTCACTTTTAGCACCACACAGTGGACATTTAACCTCAAAACTGCCACAATACTTGAAATGAACCACATAATATCGTTCTGCAAAAATGTTGCCACAGTCCTGTAATTTTTATGATATCAGGCTGATTAAGTTAGTGGTGTCAATAATTTCAGTTAGTTACTCCTCAACACTGCTGTAGGTAAGAAGTACTCTGCTGTGGCAACAGTGAGCACTCACACAGATAATATAATCTGACTAAGCGATATTCTGATGCAAGCCCCATATAACTATAAAGAGCGATTTGAAATGCTCTGTATGTCAGTGATTATCAGCAATCACACCTAGTGTGTTTTGGTGCAATTACCAGATGGTGAGGCTAATAAATTCTTGAGAGAACATAAATTGAGAGAACATTATATGTTTTTACATTCTTTAAAAACCAACACAAAATTGTGGGATGTTGAAGAGAGCAGAGATTTCTGCCTCTAAATATCAAGTTAAGATATGTGGGGTTTTCGTCAGTCCCCTGAGCAAAGGCCAGATCACTTCTAATACCTTTACATAAACATCACTGTGTTCAGAAATTAAAGTGTGAGCACTCACAGTGTACATTGTGGGAATCTCAAATCAATATGCGAGACCAGATAAGGCTGAATGAAAGTACAGAAGCATGGCTGCCGCTTACCTGTTTAATTAATTCCACACCAGCAAATCTACTTTTATCCAAACAACTTACAACACACTTATTACAAGGACAATCCCTCTGGAAAGGCTGATTTATACTTCAGCTTCGAACATATGGTGTATGCCCCGCATCGTGGCCAACATGTTAGTTTGCATTTATAGATCTGCGTTGGTGTGTCTGAGTCGTTCTGTGAGTACACAACCAAAATGCTATTGTTTGAGACAAAACCTTAATTTCTGAAATAAATGTAAATGTAATAAATAAAGGCAATGCAATGGTATTCGTGGATTCAAAAGTATTTATTAAATTATTGAAGCATTAAAAACGAGTTCAAAGTATGTTTTAGGTCTATTTAGGTACAGTACATATTATTTGTAGTACATGTTGCCTGCCTTGATGAGAGACAATAAATTAGTCCTATACTATATGCTTGCTTTTGAGTCACTTAAATAATAATAAATATTGTGGCATACTTTGACGCTCTGTGGTGAAAAATGTAATCAATAACTAATGAAATTGATAATGAATCAATAACTGCTTGCTTGAACAACACACAATGGGTGTCGTTCTAAAGCTTAAAATATGCTGGCAAATTAGAAGAGTTCTGTTTTCATAACTTATGAAATATGATTATTTACTTTACACCATACAGTCAAACATCATACAGATCGGAAAGTCTTGATTAGAATATGGCAAGTATTGTTTCACTCACAGACCTGATATATAGAGATTAAAAGACCCGAGGAAAAAAGCTCAGAGTTTATTCGTTGTAAACACGTGTCTTTTGTCGCGTTTTCACTTGTTCATATAAAACAGAATATAAAAGCAGCAGATGCTCACAAAAAATGAAACGGGTCCAAACACAATGTGACATGAATACTGATCAGTGGATATAGATGCATTGTTGCTACTTAATTCCTTGTCATGCTGGAGGTGGTCTCTGGTAACATAATGGACCTATCACAGCTGTTGACATCTGTGACAACGCAATGCACAGTTACAATCTGGAAGTGGTGCACATCAGGCTATGCCATAGCCTACGCCGTAAGCGAGCCTACGGCGTAGGTTCAGCGCAGAAGTGTAAATCGGCCTTAACCTGAGGTTAAGTGCCATGCTCAAGGGCATAATAGATGTAGTTCATGCATTAATTATTACAAGGTTAAAACTTACAACCTTTCAGTTACTAGCCCAGTTCTTTGACCACTACACTACACCAACCCAGCCTGGACAAACCATGTTACACTGGACAAATAACTGGTTGAAATACAGCATACTCTGTTTAAAATAAAAGTTGAATCGAATGTTAAAATTAAGCATGTGCAAGGGCTTTGTGATTCCATGAGTCAACATGTGTAATGCCCTCATTATAAATGTACAAGGGTGTTTCAGTAAATAAGTTAAAGTACATTTATTCACATATACAGCAGGTACAGGTATAACCAATATTATACAACCTATATTTTGATTGGACAAGCACTCCAAGAGTGTTGACATTTCTTAAAACATGCACTAAAATGTTTCACTTAATTGAAATATCCCACCAGGTCAGATCATGTCACCTACTGGATCAGTTATAATGTCCAACATCATAATGTCATACATCTAATCAAAGCACAGCTACAGAACAACAGATGTTCACAGGGGTTCATAAAATAGTGTCTTCGAATGAAAAAGCTGCAGGACAAAAACATTTAATAAAACTCAATGTAGAGAAACATTTTATTTCAGAGCTGCACTCAGAGTCAGATTCTACCACCCATTTAATAAGCTTGTGAACACAGAGCAAACCTGTCAGCATTTTTCCTTCTGAACAAATTCTCCTCTCATCCATGTTACTTCAAATGAACATGAGCAAAGCTTTACAACATTGGATAGTTGGAAAGCTATTGCCATCAATATTCAATGTAGTTAGATACTTTTTGTTCCTAGTGTAGCGGGTGGCATGCACGTAGTATGGGTAGCACGTGTGATGGCAGCCCTGGCTGCAAAGAGTTTGGGCCAATCAGAAGATAACCAGGTATGTGAAGGAGGCAAAATGTACACATACACACTCAACAACTGACTTTAGTGAAATAACTGATTTGTATTGAATAACTTGAATAACAAACTTTACAGATAAAACAATAAACAATACAACAAATAAATCTTAAATAAAATAATATAATAAGCACAATTAGATATTTTAATTCAATATTCTTTACTTCAAATTGTTAATTTAATCTAATTATGCCTATTTAGTTTATTTGAAAGCTAATAAAATGTTTATCGATTTTAATTCCTAATCTATTATCATATTTAACTCTTTTGTAACTCTTACCCCAAATAAACTCAGTAAAATTGAGACCAAACAAATAAAATTACAGTTACCTATTAATTACCTATACAGTTCAAATAAACAATTATACAACTAAACAAACAATAATCAATCAACTGAATTACCAGTTGTACTAAATTCAGAGTTATTCAAGAATAAACATTCAATAAATGTCCAGATTCACAAATACCTCGACCTTTTTGTTGTCGAATGAATTCAAAGTAGAGATGAATTGAAGATTATTTGGAAAATCCACGAACAGAAGATGTTCACAGTTCAGATAAGACTCTTGGGTTTTTGGCTCGCCATCAAACTTTCCAGAAAGTTTGTGCTGAAACATCCACGATGAAATGTTCACGATCCTCGTTGAAAACGTGGTCCTACTCGAACAAAACACATATATACAAAAACTGGCCGATTTCCATGATAATTAACTAAACTTTTCTTCCAGGTTTAATCCGGATGAACAGTGAAATAAATGACTTTACTTCATCACTCAGCTTTATCTCAGCTGGACATCACTCTCAGGTAAGTATTTTTCTCTTTTTCTAGAGCTTTAGTTTAAGATTAAACTAATCTTTTCTATTTTTCAGACTTTTGCTGCTATAAATTCCTAACAGCGCAGTTTATCGGCATCTCATTGCTCTTCGCTTCTTCGTCTGTTCTGTGTCTGTCTGTGTTAACTCTAGGGTGGAGTCAGCGGCTACAGCAAGATTGGCTGATTGGATAAATCACATTTGCAGCGCTGATCCAGACTCTTATTGGTCAAGTTTATCTGCAATATGTTTTACATACAGGTGTATCTCAATAAATTAGAATGTCGTGGAAAAGTTCATTTATTTCAGTAATTCAACTCAAATTGTGAAACTCGTGTATTAAATAAATTCAATGCACACAGACTGAAGTAGTTTAAGTCTTTGGTTCTTTTAATTGTGATGATTTTGGCTCACATTTAACAAAAACCCACCAATTCACTATCTCAAAAAATTATAATATATCATAAGACCAATAAAAAAACATTTTTAGTGAATTGTTGGCCTTCTGGAAAGTATGTTCATTTACTGTATATGTACTCAATACTTGGTAGGGGCTCCTTTTGCTTTAATTACTGCCTCTATTCGGCGTGGCATGGAGGTGATCAGTTTGTGGCACTGCTGAGGTGGTATGGAAGCCCAGGTTTCTTTGACAGTGGCCTTCAGCTCATCTGCATTTTTTGGTCTCTTGTTTCTCATTTTCCTCTTGACAATACCCCATAGATTCTCTATGGGGTTCAGGTCTGGGGAGTTTGCTGGCCAGTCAAGCACACCAACACCATGGTCATTTAACCAACTTTTGGTGCTTTTGGCAGTGTGGGCAGGTGCCAAATCCTGCTGGAAAATTAAATCAGCATCTTTAAAAAGCTGGTCAGCAGAAGGAAGCATGAAGTGCTCCAAAATTTCTTGGTAAACGGGTGCAGAGACTTTGGTTTTCAAAAAACACAATGGACCAACACCAGCAGATGTCATTGCACCCCAAATCATCACAGACTGTGGAAACTTAACACTGGACTTCAAGCAACCTGGGCTATGAGCTTCTCCACCCTTCCTCCAGACTCTAGGACCTTGGTTTCCAAATGAAATACAAAACTTGCTCTCATCTGAAAAGAGGACTTTGGACCACTGGGCAACAGTCCAGTTCTTCTTCTCCTTAGCCCAGGTAAGACGCCTCTGACGTTGTCTGTGGTTCAGGAGTGGCTTAACAAGAGGAATACGACAACTGTAGCCAAATTCCTTGACATGTGTGTGTGTGGTGGCTCTTGATGCCTTGACCCCAGCCTCAGTCCATTCCTTGTGAAGTTCACCCAAATTCTTGAATCGATTTTGCTTGACAATCATAAGGCTGCGGTTCTCTCGGTTGGTTGTGCATCTTTTTCTTCCACACTTTTTCCTTCCATTCAACTTTCTGTTAACATGCTTGGATACAGCACTCTGTGAACAGCCAGCTTCTTTGGCAATGAATGTTTGTGGCTTACCCTCCTTGTGAAGGGTGTCAATGATTGTCTTCTGGACAACTGTCAGATCAGCAGTCTTCCCCATGATTGTGTAGCCTAGTGAACCAAACTGAAAGACCATTTTGAAGGCTCAGGAAACCTTTGCAGGTGTTTTGAGTTGATTAGCTGATTGGCATGTCACCATATTCTAATTTTTTGAGATAGTGAATTGGTGGGTTTTTGTTAAATGTGAGCCAAAATCATCACAATTAAAAGAACCAAAGACTTAAACTACTTCAGTCTGTGTGCACTGATTTTATTTAATACACGAGTTTCACAATTTGAGTTGAATTATTGAAATAAATGAACTTTTCCATGACATTCTAATTTATTGAGATGCACCTATATATTTGCAAGTATTAATAATAAATATACAATTTTGCATATTTTTCTGACTCTTTGGTTTTCATTCTGTTTCTAGTTACTTGTCTTTAGTTTCTTCACATATTTTAGTTAAATATGTACTTTAGTTAGTTTTAAGCTTATAACTTAGAATACAATTTACTCTGATTTTACTTCTGGGTTACACTAGCTTCTCAAAAGAGTTGCTTGACTGCAGTTGAACTACTAATATAAGTAGCTTGTAGCTTGGTTAAACTTGTCAAGAGAAGCAATGTTGGAGATAGCCATGTTGTCCCCTGTTATCTGCTGACAGTTTTTTCACTATTCCTCTATATGTACCTTTGTAACTCTATCTTACATCTACCATTTCCTTTCATGCACATGCCCACAGAGTCTGTTCCTGATGTGATTGTTCTGACTTTCAAATATTTCTGTCTGTCTGTCGGATCAATATGGCTAATCCCTCTTGTGGATGCATCCTGCACTCTCTAAAGCAGGTATTACTGGCACAGTGTAATAATTCTTTTTCTGGTGGGATCTCTGATGCAGTAGAATCTTCTAGAACAGGGATAAACAAGGTTTTTAATAGTGTTGTGTATTTGAAGGCCACAGGTGTTTGAAAGAGCAATTTCTTAGATTGTGGTAAACCTGCAGCATCCCTGGAATCAAATTAGCTTTCTGAGTAGCAATTCATGTTTTTCAAAGTGTCATGCAGAATTAATTAATAAATGTTCTGATGAAAAAGATAAAAAAAGGAATTTGTCAAAGACATGTAAAGAGTGTATACATTAATGTACTGCAAAAGGTAAAATAACTGGACTGTATTTTAATTGAGCAACTGGTTTATGCTCTAACTGCTTTGGCTTGTTTTTCTCTCATGCCATTCCCAAGAGTGCAAATAATAATTTAGCATTTTCAATGTCTTGGCATAATGTGGTGACAGTCTCATGAATCCCCTAGGAGGAGTATTTAAAAGTTCAGAGACTGCAATATTCAAAAAATCAAAAATGGCTGACTTCCTGTTGGGCAGAGCTAATAACTATACTTATGAAAGTTGTCCGGCTTGATGAGAACTATATATGTACCAATTTTGGTGACTGTAGGTGAAAATGGGGGAGCTACAGAGGCCGTTTTACATGGCCATTCTAAACCTGTTAACTGTCACTGGCCAACAGGTGGGCCGTTTGAGTGTGGCTATAAAACAAATGCTTGGTTTTATGTAAAACACTAAATCAATGCTCACAAACTTGGTATCAAATTAAAGCTTAAAAACTCAACTTTCATCTTCTGCAGTCTATTTTTCAATTAGAACATTACAGTGAAAAACATATTTTAAAATGTTAAAAGAGTGCATTTTTAAAACATGCAACATGTGAGAGACAGTACTTATGTTTCATGTTCTCTGCTTATGATTATGATTTAAGAAAAACAGCATGCATTTCATTGTGAGGGTCCACTGATGAAAATGGACTCAACCATGTTATCCAAAACATCGAAAATAGGGGGTAAAATGGGGGAAAAACCTGACTGATCCTCTATTTTATGTTATCATGTAATCAAAAATGTCTAATTTCAATAAAATATTGATACTAATTCATTTTTATGCTATCAAAATCAAAGTCTCCCCTATTCTGTGGACTCTTCCGAGTATTTTGAGCACACCCACACCTTAATTTGTGATTCACAGCCAGAGCTCTCATTCAACACAGATCAGACACACTGTGGTATTCCCAAATGCGCATTGGCTATTTGCCTGGATCAATCTGGCCAATAGATCTCTAGTAATGGTTTGACTGGCAGGTCATGTAGGCAATAGTGTGAGGTTTTCATGGTTACATGAGCTGGCCTTTCTCCATTTAGAAAGCAGCATCAACCACGTGATCATTTGGAGCAATCCAGAAGAGGGGCTCTGACGTCCAAGCTGCTTGGAGGCATAACATCTCCCACTGCTGCTGTGTGTGCATAATCAATCGGACCCGAAATAAAAAGTTCTCACTGCTTTTTGCAATGGATCTATGCAAACATACGATGCTTTGGATAAACTAATGTATTTGGTAGAAGTTCCATGCAGTTTTGATGAGGAATACTCGATGTATGTGCGGGAGCAGATGATTGCAACACCGCTCGATATATAAAAAATCCGTTCACAATTTAGCATTGTCAATGTCTTGGCATGATGTCGCCCACATTTGGTACCTATAACATGAATCCCCTAGGAGGAGTATTTCAAATTCCAGAGCATGCATTTTTCAAACAATCCAAAATGTCCGACTTCCTGTTGGGCGAAGCTTATGACTGTTAGCGCGAAAGTTGTCCAGCTTGATAAGATCTATATATGAACAAAGTTTGGTGACTGTAGCTCAAAAGGGATGTGCTACAGAGCCCCCTCTACACGGCCATGTATGAACATTTTCCAAGCCCAAATGGCCGAAGACTCTGATGCGTGTGCAAAATTTAATGAGTTATTGAGCATGATAAGTGCCCCAAAAGCCTCTGAAACCTTGAATAAAAATTTTGTTGCAAGTAGCAATGATGGGCCCAAGCACCATGGGTCCATTTCCACTTGGTGGATTTCGGAAAACAATGCATGATGGACACAGCAACAACTCAACATTAATGTAAACTTGGACCCTAATCATAGAATGAATAATAGATATATGCCACCATTCCAGTTTGACTACAACTTCATGTAATTTAATCTGTTGCCATGACAACACTATTAAAGCTATCAAGCATCCCTTCAAAATTTTCCATCAGCAATATCTAAACAATTTTGAAGCAACTAGGGTAAATGTAAGAGGACTATTTTAAAGTCTGTTTTAAGTGCCACACTTCCTGCTGCCAGTTGGTGGCGCAATGACCGTGACCCACAATAGCCACATCCATGTGATTAGCCCCCAAGAAAAAATATAAAACTCAATTTTGATCTAAATCACTATCTATATATATATATGTATATATCTATCTGTCTATCTATCTATCTATCTATCTATTTTTATTATAATTTAAAAACATTTTGCTAACTGATTAATTTTACATTTTTGCTATAATTTAATATACTTATTTATTGAAAAAAAATCTAAAGATTATATTGTAATGAAGTCATTTACCATTTTTATTTATCCTTAAAATGGCTTTAAATTAAATTAACAAATGTAATTCAAGGCATTAGGTGTTAAGATAGCCTAAGTAGATATTAATATGAGCACAGAAGTCATTTAGGCTTGTAATTTCATTGCAATTCTTTGGCAATAGGTTTCAATTTATTTTATTTTTGCTCTTTTTCTCTGTTCACTGTCAAAATAAATGAAGTACATTAACTTTGAGTCTGCATTCGTTATTCATACGTACAACTGTTTAAATAGCCTCTAAATTAATGTTGGGCAAATAAGAACATAAGTTAGAATACTGCATGTCCGCCCATAGGATAATGATTAAAATCAAAAATGCCAACTGGTTACCAACAAACAACTTTTTGTCACGGTTCCGGCATTTGTGCCGGCTCATACTGTTGTTTGTTTTTCTCTCTCCCTTGTGTCTCACAGGTGGAGCCAGCACGTGATCAGCATTTCCATGGGAACATTGATCGATCTCGTGGAGACGCTGATCACGGCAATGATTTACTCACCTGTTACCATCTGTTTCAGTCTTATTGCACTCCCTACTTATTCCTTGTGTTTCCCCGCATTCTTTGCCCGTTTATTGTTCACTGTCATGTTAACTGTGCTCTCTTGTGTAGTTGGAGCATGCTCGTGTGTCTGTTGGTTGCCTGTCTGTAGAGGTGCGGTTACCTTCCTATTTGCCGTCGCCCTTGCCAGTTCTGTGCCTAGTTCATGTGGAGGAGGATTCCTCGGTCTCTGCCTGTGTCTTGGGGAGTATATCATCTGGGCTTTGCTTCGCACCACACCAGCTTCAACGGACTCTGTTTGGATTGTTCCTGACGTACATAACGCACACACTTATCATACGAACACACCCTTCACTAGCCCATTGCAGCTCGCTGGATTTCAGCCTTTTGCAGCCGGCGCCGAGTGCGCCTTATCTTGACATTGAGAACTTTGTTAATAAAACCATTGAACCGTCATCTCTGCTTTTGGATCCTTTGTCCCACCCCCGTGACACTATTGAACGATGACCTTGCCACAACGTTGTCATGACGGACTGCCACCGTTCCAAAGTTACACTGTGGCAACGAATACAGGAATTTCACTTTTCCGGTTGTCACAACGTAATCGGTTTTGTAAGTTTGGTAATCAAATTACGCTATATTTAGGAAATGGCCATGTAATTTGGCTAGCTGGAATTACAAAATGGCTGAATTTGCTGCTGCTTTTCTCAACTTTTGCGATGCAATTTGCTGTATTTTTTGAGGTTGTTTTGCAGTGAAAACTCACAAATCATCATTATATACCTCTGTAATTGTGTTAATTACATTTTAAATACAATTACACGTAAATATTTTAGTGCATAATAATTGAATATGCAGTTAGCAACACAAAAAAAAATATGCTCACAAAAATATCTTACATTTAGGTGAAAGCTGTGGGTATTAAGACCCTTAATTATATTTGTATATAATTTTCTGCCTCAGAGAATGCAATAAAAATTGATCTAAGTTTAAAATAGATGTACAATAAATCTGTAAGCTAAAAGCACAAATGAGGATTCAATAATTAGGCCTGTTGCCATTATTACATTGTCTGATATTTAAATCTGGTATATGGCCATATACAGCTGCGGCCTGTGCATTTTAAGTCTAGGCCTTCAGTGCGATTCATGCCATTAAGAAAACACAGTTTCACAATGAATAAGACGCCGTATGCCCATCATACATTACATGGCAGTCAACTAATAATACCAATTGACATTTTAAAAACACGTCCACACATGAAAGCCAGAACCAAGGAGGTCTAATACCAAGAAAAAGGTACTCTAATAATATTTGCGATTTAAATTTTGCTTGCAATAAATTTTGTTTCGTCAGGGTACACGGTTACTTTTCAAAACTTGACTGAATGCTCAAGCAGCCTAATTTACACTTAGAAAACTCCTGATGTTGCTATAACAATGCAAAAAGCACTTACCATTTTGCTTGAAGTGAAAATCAGCCCTCCTTTCCTGTTTAATTAATCAATCGCCCGATCATGCAGAACATCTCAGGTTTGTACACCCATAAGGATCTCTTTCTCAACGGCAATTCCAGCAGTGACAGCCGACTCATCAGCAAGATCTCATGCTCTTCACTTTCAAATTACATACATCACTTAAAGCGTGATTGTGTCACTCAAGGCCTGGACTGGGACATATCCTAAAGACCACACCCACAAGAACAAATAAATCAATCCGATGAATCTGACAATCTGACTTTAGATGCCTATTCACTTACACTGTTGAGGGATACTGTGGAATTCTGAAGGCCTGACGGGGTGGAGCACAGACTCATGCACAGCTTCGGTTAAGAAGCATGGCTTCGGGCATGCAATTTGTTAAACAGTTGTCACACTTTGATTGTAAGCATCGAGCAATAACTTCTGATTGGATACATTTTTTTGTTTTTTGCTATTTGTTTGTAGATTAATTAGGAGTGGAAAGTGATTGAAAATAAATAGGCAAAAAGGTCAATGAGAATGAAAGACTGAAAAAATATTTATTTATTAGGCATGTTATGCTAGCAAAGAAGGCTTTGCTGGCCCTGAGAAATTGCCACTGGCCAAATACAATTAGAGTTAATATATTTGAGCATTTTTTGTACATATTTAAATTCCACAAATTGTCATTTTTGTCATATTGTCATATTCTGTATATTGCATATATCTACTGTATATAATTGAAATTTTTATATCAGTAAAAACATTTATGAACACTTACATTCAGTATACAAGTGTTCAGCATATATTGCCATTTTCAGATTCGTAGCCTACTGTATTAATAGCACTTCAAATTCTAATCACATTTTATTACACAATAATCAGGATTTTAAGTGAATGTTAGGGATTCTTTGTATAAATGCGGGTTTTGTGTCTCATTCTCAGCATGCAGGGTGAAGATTAAACGCGAGCTGTGATGTATGTGTGCTGTCTGCAGTCTAAATGTTTAGAAGGATTTTGATAGTGAACACACAACGTGGAGGAGACACTACACTATTACTATGGAGATGATACAAACATCATAACATATTCCTTTCTTTGTATTTAGCAAGTATTTAAACACCATGTAAATCACTCTCACCTGTCTTCATCATTTGTACATGCTTCTGGTTTGTGCCATGTTTGGTATCATTGAAGCATTAATTTTTGGCAAAGATTTAATCTTTCACCACATCAAACGCAAACACATCTCTACCTGAAGCTGATTGAGAAAATGAATTGTGTGCAGAGTAGGGATGGGCGGATCGATCCTAAAGTATCGATAATTCCGATACTGATGTTGCATAAAAAATATCGATCCTCACACAAAAATATTGATTCTAATTTATTTATTTATTTATTTTTTAACTAGGGACATTGTTGTTTGGTTACCACGAACAATAATCATAAGCTTCAAAGTGAAATAAAATGGATTAGGCTATATTAGCAAATACTTGTGCAGGATGGGAACTGTTTCTTCTTCCACTCATCTTAACATTCATAAATGCTGAAAAACACAAGCAGACAAGAGCTTGCACCATCACAAGACTCGTTTAAACAAGCGGGATCAGTGCCTTTTAGAGGTAATGATAGAAAATCAGAGAAACAGCTTCCGGTTGTGTAGTCTAGGGCATACGCAGGCATATGTCGTATGCCCTCCTATCTGTTTTAAGATTTTGCGCATGCCCACCTGAAATAAGTGATGATACATGTGGCCGCCAGAACAACAGTAGGCTTTTGACCCAGAACTTTTTCAATCTAATAACATGATGCCACAGCACCGTTGAGTGAATTGTGTTTTATTATTATTATTTTAAAAAATGTACAGAGATTCTCTCTAAACGCACATGGAGATGCACTGGGGAGCACTGGCAAGACAGACAGTCAGACTAAGCTGATCCACCAATCAGAACGTTCATTTCAGATGCGAAATGATTGCTAACCAATCATATTTTGAGGGGCGGGACATTTCCAGCGTCTGATACACAAGCATTCCTGGAAAAACTATACTTTGCACTGCATATTTATTTCCCTGCTAAACGTAAATATATGTATATACATTTAAATTTAACTTATTGCTTATTAACTAATGCTCTTTTTTTCTTCTTCTTTTTTTTTTTTTTTGCCTTTTACTGCTGTCGTTGGTGCCTTTTTCTCGTGATATCAAATGTTACATTTATATTTCTAAGTAGCAAAACAATTTCACTCTACACAGAAAAGCACATAATAGTACACAAATAAAAAAAATAACCATATATTTTTATTTAGGCTATATATGGTAATACAAGATAACGTGTTAACGTAAACATTACTACTCATATTAGCTACAATGCTTAACAGTTTATTGCGTATTATGAATTTGTTTATTAGTTAAAATAATAATAAAGTATTAAGAATTTTCATAGTAGCCTAATAAAAGGAACATTATGTCATGTGTATTTTGTTGATTCTTGTATTTCATATCTTTTATTTTGAAAATTCTAGTTCCTGGTTCATGTCATATGGTTGCCTAGTCATGTGATTCCTGTTTTCCCTCCATGTTCATGTGTCTTGTTTTCATTGGTTTATTGTTTAATTATCTTGTTTAGAGTTCTGATTGTTCATTGGTTTGTTCTCCCATGTCCATGTATTTAAACCCTAATGTTTTCCATTGTCCTTTGTCAAGTATTGTAGATGTTTGGTAACGTCGTGTCATGTCATGTCGTGTCGTGTCGTGTCGTGTCGTGTCGTGTCCTGACATGTCGTGTCATGTCATGTCATGTCAATGTCAAGTTTATGTTTATGTTTCACATTTATAGTTAGGGTTTTTGGTTTTCATGTTTATTAATAAATTTGCACTTGGGTTCTTCATTCCATCGTCTCTTCGTTTGCCTCATCGCTCAGCATCGTTACACATTAATGACACCTATTCATTTAAATACATATTTAACATGAAGTTACCATACCATTGTTCTTAGCAGTGTACTCTACACCATGCCAGCAAGAAACTTACCCTGATATACATATTGTAAGTTTATGTGGGACTATAATTACAACAGTCACAATTTTAATGGAAAAAAAATTCTTACACATTTTACTTGAACTGTATATAAATGTAAATTAATTTTAGAGATCGGGTGCATACGTTTTTCATAAATTCACAGTATGCCCACCTCTTCAGACACTACTACACCACTGCTTCTTGAGTAAATTCATGCTAAAATAACAACATATCTAAAGGTGACATTTCTTATTTCTTATAATTGTGTGTAATTGTTGTTAAGAAGTAGTTAAAAAAATAGTTAACCATGGTTTTACTAAAGTAACATTGTAGTAACCATGTTTTTTTTTTTGTTTTTGTTTTTTGTGCTGAACCCATTGTTTTAAGTAATATTGTAGTAGTTACCATGGTTAATTGTGTGGTAACTATGGTTTAACTAAATACCATGGTTAAACTATAGTTACTGTAGTGAAATGGTTAATTTTTGTATGGGTAAACAAAACAGAAGTCTAATCATTTTCTGTTTAGGCTAAAAAAAAGATAATGACTTGAATTATGACTAAAAATATTATTTTAAATTACACATTTTATCTCAAGTAATCAAAAATTGTTTTTATAGAAGTATCGGTATTGGTATTGGTATCGACGATATTGGACTTTAAATTATTGGTATCGGATCAAAAAGTAAATAAGTGGTATCGCCCATCCCTAGTGCAGAGCTGAAATAGATGAAAGGCTACACTGAAGAAGTTCAAATAGAAGATGTTTCTGATTTCATATGTTTTGGTCACTGCATAATTTCCATACTTTTGTGTTACTTAGTTTTGATGATGTTATTCTCTAAAATCTAAAATGTGCAGTAACAAATAATAAAGAATAGGCAAGTGTGATCAAACTTTTCTACAGAGTTCTAGTCTTACACTGAGGGGCCGTTCACATTGAGCACGTTTATGTGTCTGCTGTTTTATAAATGATTTCAATGTAAACGTGCGCTAGATAGACATCTTTGATGGCTTGTTTGTGTTTTTAGATGCCATGTCAAGTTAAAAAAAACTTAAACTGTTAAACTTCTCGAGTTGAGACACATATGTTTTACTCTTTGTGGCACTGCGTATAATTCTAATGCAAAAACAAATGCATTCAAGCATGTGAACGGCATGTAACATGATTTCAAACACTGCGCTGAAATTTCAAAGAAATATTTTGAATAGTAGCTGATATATAGGACTATGCAATTACACAAACACTGTCAACACAAGTCGTGCAAGCTTCTAGCAGAATTAAAACTAATAAACATATTCAGAGCTGAATACTGTGGCTGCTCACTTGCGAAAAAACTTCCCAAAAGCTATCTTGTTAAATACAAAGAAAGGAATATGTTATGATGTTTCTTTTAACAGCACAAATCAGCACAAACGAACAACACCGGTTCGGAGCGATTTGGAGTGATGTCATTGCTCCCAAAAAGTTTCATGCTATTTCTTAGATAGATAAATAGTTACAGTGTTTTTTTAATGACACAAATCAGCACAAATTAACGACACACAGGTTCGGAGCGATTTGGACCACATGGGGTGGAGAGTGATGTCATTGCTCCCGAATACAAGCTGTTATTTCTAAGATACAGACGTTGTTATTTTCCTAGACATCTTAAATGGATATTTAACTTTATCTTTTTGTTCTTTTGATAAACATAGTTATCTGAAGAACGTAGTTACACATACTTAGACATATATAACTGCGCATGTGTGAGATGTTGACGAAAGAGGGATCCCTTTAAAGTCCGAAAGGGACTTTGAGTTGGGAATCATTCAACAATGGAGCTTGGCTGCCCTCTATTGGACATTTCTTGTAATTGCCACTCAGAACTGGGTTAGACATATGGCATGGTTTTCTAGTATTTGTACATTTCAGTTGATATTTTTATTATATGTTATTTATATAAAAAATAAGATATATGTTTATTAACAATAAACTTGAAAATTCAAGCATGCCAAATACCTCATAACATGTGAATATACACAAAAAGGAATGATGACATTTAATGCATTGCCATGGCAACAGTATTTAAGATATCAAGAATCCCTTCAGAATTTTAAATCTGCACATGACATTATTCTAAAAAAAAAATTAAGCAATTCAGGTTAACATAATAGGGATATTTCAAAGTCTGTTAAAAGTGACACACTTCCTTCTGCCAGTTGGTGGCGCTGTGACCATGACCCACAATAGTCACATCAATGTGATCACATTTGGCTCTATTTTGATGTAAATCACACCATGCATGCAGAAGATACGAGACATTTCCTTATTCCAATTTTTTGACGTTAATTTATCGCGTCACCGTGGCAACACCGTTTGATATATCAAAAATCCTTTCGCAATTTAGCATCGTCAATGTCTTGGCATGATGTCGCCCACATTTGGTACCTGTAACATGAAATCCCTGGGAGGAGTATTTTAAATTCCAGAGCATGCATTTTTCAAACAATCCAAAATAAGCGTATGACTGTCAGCATGAAAGTTGTCCAGCTTGATGAGCTCTATACGTGTACAAAGTTTGGTGACTGTAGCTCAAATGGGATGTGCTACAGAGCCCCCTGAACATGCCCATGTTCTAGGTGGTGCTGCAGAGTACACCCCCCCCCCCACCCCTCTGATGTGTGTGCAAACTTTCAAGAGTTTTCACGCATGTTATGCACCCCAAAAGCAGAATAATAATAATAATCCTTAGAAGAACAACAGGGCTCTTGCACTTTCAGTGCCTGGGCCCTAATATTAATAATAATAAATGTGAAAAAACATTCCAAAAACAATAGGGCTTTAGCACCTCTGGTGCTTGGGCCCTAATAATAATAGTCCTTAGAAGAATAATAGGGCCTCTGCACTTTCAGTGCTTGGGCCCTAATAATAATAATCCTTAGAAGAATAATAGGGCCTCCGCACTTTCAGTGCTTGGGCCCTAATAAAGAATAATACTTAGAAGAACAATAGGGTCTCCGCACTTTCAGTGCTTGGGCCCTAATAATAATAATAATAATCCTTAGAAGAACAATAGGTCCTCCACACTTTCAGTGCTTGGGCCCTAATAAATAATAATCCTTAGAAGATCAATAGGGTCTCCGCACTTTCAGTACTTGGGCCCTAATAATAATCCTCAGAAGAACAATAGGGTCTCCGCACTTTCAGTGCTTGGGTCCTAATAATAATAATAATAATAATAATAATAATCCTTAGAAGAACAATAGGGTCTCAGCACTTTCAGTGCTTGGGCCCTAATTATGGAGGGAAAAATAGGGTGCCACATTGGTGGGGAACAAATACCATGTTAACAGCACCTTTGAGAAATAAAGCTCTTTAATATTCAATGAGCCAGCCAATATGGATTAATTCGGAAGACACTACTGACATATTATAGTTATCCTGTTTTAAAGTGGAGAATAAATGCCATTATAATTCCCCAGAAACTCTCTACGCCCACACCTTCTTAAGGTGGGGTAGAGACGGCCTTGCTTTGGACTCCTGATAATGTATTATTTTCTCTTTTGTACCCCGGCATAATTTTCTTCTGGCTGCCATTATCTACCATTGCTGAAAATCTATTAATGATCACAGTGCCCCCTCCCTGGGAACCTTCAGGCTAAATCTCACACTTACCAGCATTCCCTGTGGGAAAGCAATCACTCAGCGTCAACCCACCTTCACATGTGCTGAGAGTCTCATAGGATGTACCTACCTTAACTAAGGTCATACAGAACTAGTTATCTTTGAATCTGTTGCATGGAAACAGTAAGAAGAAAAAGTGGCTAAAAATGCTAACAAGCTCCTTAGAGGGTTTCAGTGGTGTGTAGCATCCAAAGCCGCTGGAGGTCAAGTGAATCGGATCTCCATTACAATTATGAAAGAGGGGGAACTGCAAATACACATTGATTGGTCCTCTAGATGCCACTTTCTTCAGGCCAGCTCTAAAGCAAGCAAGGCCCCAAGGAATTTCTTGTGGTACAAAAGCCACGTGACCTGTTATCTTAATGCCCGCACGTACAAAGTGGTGATTACCGGTGACCTCTAGCACTGGGAAGAAAGACAGCAAGAAAGCACACACATGGCAACATGGCTGCCACAGGCTCTTGAGCCCGAAAACCTCAACTTCCATCTGTTCTTCTCAATATTAACCAGAATGTAAAAGGGCAAGACAAGGTGGTTGGGGGAAATCTCTCCTCAAGCCAAGCGTGCATCCTTTTGATGACAGACTGCTGGAAGCTGGACATCATAGCGAACAATGCTGTTAGATTTATAACAAGAGACCCTGAGCACTGGCTGAAAGCCATCTCATGCTGCAAGCTGGGAAATGTACACAAGATGGATGACACACACACCAACTGGTAAATACTGCTTGAACAATGGGGCATTGTGGAAAAAAAGTCATTGAGGACACTCTAGATCTCGTATTTATATCGCCTTCGTTATTTTTTTAATGCTTTCATGGCATATAAGCCAGCAACTCAGATTAAAGTACTTAACAAAAAGTAATTGCATTACATAGAAGATACACCCCAAAAAAGTGAGCCATACATCTAACCAAGGCACATCTACAGAGCAACAGATATACTGTGGCTTATAAAATGGCATCTTCCAATGATAATGCTGCAGGATAAGGACCATTTAATGAGACTCAATATAGAGAAACATTTTATTTAAGAGCTACTCTCAGAGTATAACATGCTAATGCCTATTTATTCGACTTGTGAACGTAGAGCAAAGCACAGCAACACTTTTTGATTCTGAACGAATTTGCCTCCTCATCCCTTTTCCTCCAAATCAATTGAACATGTCAGTTTTTGAAGCTCTATATAACAACCTTCCCCACCTCTTATATAACTGTGAAGGAGCCTGGGCCATTTTAAGGACAACTATGGCTGAATGGACTGACTGATTGGCTACAGATTGGTTTCTGGCAGGTGCACACACTTTGGGTGAGGTCTACGAGTCCACGTTCCCCTGAGTCAGCTACTTGTCATTCAGGTGATCAGACAGGGGAAGAGATAATGTCATATCTGAAGTCAGCACATAAATCAGCACTTGAGTTCCTCTTAAGCTCATCTGCTAAAGATTAGTGTCTGCTGTCTGGTTATGGTGGCTTCTTGTAGCACTGCTAATCATGAACTATTACCCAGATGAAAGAAGCATTTCAAAATGTTTGTATGTGAAAACTTCTCTAAAAAACATTGAGATGTCAAATGGTCTTTCTCTCTGGGATATAAATGCAGGCTAAGAGAGGCTCAGATTGCTTGTAGATGTGAAATGAACAGAGAATTGTGACTTTCTCTGTGAGCTGCAGAGGCAGTAGGGACAACAGCTGGTTGGTAAGAGCTGCCCACATCCACAGCAGTCAGATAGATATACAGTATAGGTATCAAAGACAAAGGGCCCCACATACTGCAAGGCCAATTTCCAATTTTATCCCCATTCACCTCTTCTCCTGCATATAACTTGTGACGATGGTGAAAACATTATTGTATAGATGGTGAACAATGTTCAAGTGGCATATCATGGAAAACAGGATTTTACTTGCTTTTTTATTTTTTAAATAAGAGTTTGATGTACTCTAAATTCTAGGTCTAACACTCAGAATGCAAAGCTCATTCTCCAGTCCAACAGACCATTTATGGAAACTAAGCTGCAAGCAAACTAAGCACCTTTCACCAAATGTTATGATGTCATGTGACGTGACATCATTACGTTTGATCATGTGACACAAAAGGACCAATGAGGTTTGGTGTTATCGACGTCCCTGCCATATTGGATTCAGCACTGTTTTCATAGTTTATCAATGATTTGATTTGATTTGAGAGTGAAAAATAAAATTAATGTAACTGTTCACCAAAGTGATCACATGCTTTCAGAAAACCTGATGCTTGGAATACTTTTGACACTTTGGGGAGCTTTATTAAGCTTTAAAATGAGTCACAGTGTACAGCCATTGTATTGAATTCAACCAGGACTGGATTAAAATATCATTAAGTTATCTTGTTTTGTGTTCCACAGAAGAAAGTCATACAGGTTTGGAACAACATGAAGGTGAGTAAGTGATATACATTTTTATTTTGGGCTGAACTATTCCTTTAACATTTTTGGTGCTGTAAAAAAATGCACATTATCAGTTCATTGCCCAACACTGAACGGAAATTATATTAACTCAGACATATTAATGCTGGAGTGAATGTAATTGGAAAATCATCCTATTGCTTTCTTCTGCAGATCCATAGATATTTCCCTTTCCCTTTACTCTCCTCTCCTTTTGTATACCTCATTCTCTCACCACGTAGAATTTGTGTGCACAATCACAGCGTGAGGTCTTGCAGCCAAGAAAATGGACTCCAATTTTTCTCTTTCCACCTTCTTTATCTATCTCTCTCTCTTTCACATACACAAACACAGACACACACCATGTCCCAGGAACTGCAGGACTCTGTGGTGTCCCACTTATTGTTACAGGCCTGGGGGGCCCAAGACTCTCGAATAGATGTACAATGCTCATCTTTTTATCTCTCACTCGGTATCTCTCTCTCTCTTTCAATAATCCCTCTTTCTTATTATCCTTCTCTGTATTCTCCTGTTTTCCATCTCTTTCAAACTCAATGTTCCCAACAATTCTCTCCTTCCCACACACTTGTTTATTTCTGTTTGTGCTCACTTTTTTCTCTCAGTCTTTTATACTTGCCGGGGTATTCCACAGAATAAAGATGAACAGGACTCAGCAGTATCTTGCAGCCATTCCTGTGACAGAAACAGGAGGCTGCTGAGATGGAGATAAATGGGAAAACTCAGGAGGGGTGTGCGATGACATTTGAAGCTTTTGACATTAAGAAGGGATCAGCTTTTCTGACTCAACTTGTTTGGTACTTTCAATCATTAATATGGCTGAGAATCAGGAGCTTTAATGTGTGAAGTGTAAATGGCTCAGAACTTCCAAGCTCCATCATCACAGGCACATCTCCATGTCATTAGACATTGGAATGATGTTTGAACTAATAATTCACAAGAGAGACTAATTCACATTGAACTAGAGCAAGCTGTAGATTGCAAAACATCATTACTAAACGCACATAGCAAACACTCCTTCAGATATAAATATCATTGCTAGACTGAACATAGCTTTAAATACATATAATAAATCTTACAAGCTACAGCTGTGTGCAGGGAAGTTTTCTCTCCTATCCTGATACTTTTGAGACTCACACTAATTCTAAAATCCTCTTTGAAACAACAATAGCAAGGGTTTAGTGTTAAATGACTTACTTTTATGAATGTAAAACTTCCCCAAGAAAAACTATTCAATAAAAACTGAATAGGAGTAATTCCACATTGCTGGAAAACTAAACAAAACAAGGTTTTGAACCAGGTATACACAGACTAAAATGTGACACTGTATACACAAGAAAAGCAAGTGATCCACCGTTGAAAATCAGTAAAAAAGGATTATTAAAATCAATATTTATTCAGCGATTGACATCGCCTCGTCCGTCATGTTTTGTTTTCTCCAGCTCGAAAACTCCAGTCCGCTGTGATTGGTCGAGAGGATCAGTAGCTGGGACTGTTGGGTAGTAGTCCTCTGTGGAGCTTGTATTGATGCGGGCTCAGCCGAAGGGCTCATTGAGGGCGCAAA
Source organism: Myxocyprinus asiaticus (assembly GCF_019703515.2). Taxonomy (NCBI): domain Eukaryota; kingdom Metazoa; phylum Chordata; class Actinopteri; order Cypriniformes; family Catostomidae; genus Myxocyprinus; species Myxocyprinus asiaticus. The sequence goes on along the minus strand of NC_059354.1, from coordinate 18,709,176 downwards.
GGGGGCGCTTGCGAGCATCCCTAGGAGTCCACCCACCCACACTACGGTCTCGTGGACTTCGCGGGAACGTGCAAATGAAGGCCATGAGACCGCAAGTCCACATGAAGTGTGTTATTTGGGACAGGGCCTTTATTTCCCTCCGCCAAGCAGCTGAAGTCCGTGGTGTGGGAATATTATGGTTATTTATAAGACCCATAAGGCATCATAAATGTTGATGGCTACCTAATTTGTAAACTCTGTCGAAAAAAGTGTGATCAGAATCAGAGCTGATCAAGATTGAAGCAGCAGTACATCTCCCTCCCTCTCTCTCTCTCAGCCTCTTGCTCGATGGGGGAGGCTCAGCTTGTGGACCAACAGCTACCTATCATGAGTCTGCTGGAGTACTCGGACCTGAAATGAGCCATCCTGCAATAGGTATAGAATAGAGGCAGCAATTAGTCCCCGCCTCACCCATCCGCTGATCTTGGGTACGAATTGGCCAGCATTTCAGTCATTATTGAGTGAAATGTGTGCATATGGGTCCTGCACTAGTATAATTCGGGGTGGGGTTTGTGCAGTACTGGCTGGGGAGGTGGTGTTTGGACCATCGACGTCAGCTCCAGGTCAGAGAAACCCGGAGAGAAGTGAGGGCTCTTTCCCCACCCACCAGCCCTCTTCCGTTGATCGAGGTCCCCTTCGAAAGAATTGGCATGGACCTCGTGAGGCCATTAGAACAGACGGCATGGGGCATCGCTTTGTATTAGTCTTGGTGGATTATGCAATGCGATACCCTGAAGCAGTGCCCCTGTGCAACATTTCAGCACGCAGTGCTGTGGAGGCACTCTTTAAAATTATCTCCCAAGTTGGGATCCCGAAAGAGATCCTAACTGATCAGGGCACCTCGTTTATGTCACACACACTCTGTAAGCTTTATGAACTACTGGGGATTAAATCGATCTGCACCAGTGTTTTCGATCCTCAGATGGATGGCCAGGTCGAGCGATTTAATCGGACTCTTAAAATTATGGTTCAGAAGTTTGTGTACGAAGACGCTCGAAATTGGGACAAGTGGCTTGAGCTCCTATTATTTTTAGTACGAGAGGTCCCAAAGCCTCAATGGAGTTGTCCCCATTTGAAATATTGTACGTGCATCGACCTCGCGGCGTGCTCGACGTCCTACGGGAAAATTGGGAGGAGGGAACCTCAAACAGCAAAAATGAAATTCAATACGTTCTTGACCTGAGAGCAAAATTCCACACACTGGGGCAAGTAACACAAGAGAATTTGCTCCAGGCTCAAAAACATCAGAGCTGGCTGTATAATAGGGGTACTCGGCTACAGGAATTTGCGCTGGGAGATAAAGTCCTTGTATTACTCCCCACATCGAGCTCTAAATTACTTGTCAAATGACAAGGACCCTTTGATGTCACAAGTCTGGGAAATCGATTATGAGGTTAAACGAATGGATACAGGTGGAGCACGTCAGATTTACCACCTCAATCTCCTAAAACCATGGAGAGAGGCGGTCCCCGTGACTTTGGCAACAGTGGTTCTGCAGAGGGAGGAGCTCGGACGGGAGGTGAACTTAAAAGCCACCAATTAAGTCACACCAGTCACTTGCAGAGACCACCTCTCACCGTCACAAGTCACAGAGGTTGCCAGGTTGCAAGGAGAATTCTCCGATGTGTTCTCGCCTCTTCCCAGTTGTATGAATCTCATAGAGCACCATATCGAAATGTCCCCAGGGGTAGTGGTACGCACTCATCTCTACCGATTACCTGAACACAAAAAAGTGGTTTGGAAAGAATTAAAGGCTATGCTATATATGGGGGTAATAGAAGAATCCCACAGTGACTGGGCCAGCCCGGTGGTGCTGGTTCTGATGAGTGACAGCTCGGTCCGGTTCTGTGTGGATTATAGAAAAGTCAATGCAGTGTCTAAATTTGATGCATACCCAATGCCTCGCATTGACGAACTGCTCGATTGGCTAAATGCGGCTCACTTTTATTCGACATTGGATTTAAATAAGGGTTATTGGCTTTTCCCACTCCATTTTGCTTACACCAATTCGTTACCCTTCCGTTCGGTTTGTTTGGGGCCCCGGCTATGTTTCAACGACTCATGGACAAAATTCTCCGCCCGCACGCTGCATATGCCACTGCCTACCTGGATGATATTATTATTTATAGCAATGATTGGCAGCGGCATATCCAGCATCTGAGGGCCGTCCTGAGATCGCTGAGACCGGCAGGACTTACAGCGAATCCGATGAAGCTATTGCGGCTTGTCTGAGACGCAACACCAAAAAGGAGGTGAGACAGTTCCTGAGGATGGCTGGCTATTATTGTAGGTTTGTACCTAAATATTCGGATGTCACCAGCCCGCTGACTGATCTCACTATAAAGGGAACACCAGACCCGGTCCAGTGGATGGAGCCGTGCCTACAGGCGTTTACACAAGTGAAAGCTGCACTCTGTGGCGGGCCACTCTTGCATTCCCCTAACTTCTCTCTCCCTTACAGACAGATGTGTCGGACAGGGGGTTGGGGGCTGTATTATCCCAGGTGGGCTCCAATGGCTCTACCGCATGAAGAATACCAACGCGTGGATCACTCATTGGTATATGGCACTTCAGCCCTTTTAATTCGAGGTGGTCCACAGGCCGGGGACGCAGATGGCTGTGGATGATTCTCTCTCTTGGAATGTGGGGGATAGCAGGCTAGATGGTTCCATGGCCTGAGTCGGGCGGTGGCGGTATGTGGAGGTGGGTGTGTGATCGAGCGACGATCTGTGGAGAGTGAGGTCCGGGAAAGCACAGTGGTTAAGAATTTACACCTGTGCTACACCTGTTTGTGTTTCCAGTGAGCTGTGGCAAAGATAAAAGGGGAGGAGACAGCGGCAGATGAGAGAGAGAGCCGAGCTTCAAGTGGGGTGTTTTTTGTGAGTGTTCTGCTGAAAAGTGAGATTTGACAAATAAAGACTGATTTTGGAACGCAGAACACCGTCTCCCACTTCCTCATTCTCTGGAACCAAGGAATTTGTTACAAGCATAAAAAGAAAAACTTGTGAATAATTTTATCCATTTCACTTACTATTGTTTTTCCTTCATTCACAAGATGCACCTGATATGAAAAAGTCATATTTTAATATACTGTAGGTCTATGTATTATAATTTATAATGTTGCCTGTGTTTCAAAAACCAGTTAGGGATGGCATCAACAAACAATAAAGATTTCAAATGTATTTATTTATTTATTCATCCAGAAAAATGCCCCATCACATCTTGGGCCATTATCCAGTCAAACGACTCGTTGTCTTGCTGTATTTTTCTAATAATTTTAGCAAGGCACCTTAATGCTGTGATACCGCTGTATTTTTCATGAAGGTTATCATACTGTGAACATTTCATACCTTTACACCCCTAAACGAGAGACAAGAAACTAGCACAGAACAGGTGATTGGTTGCCAGTGAAAACTATCAATTATACAGTTTAGCGTTAATTACGAAAAGATTTCAGACTTCAGAAGTACCACAATTGACAAATCAGAATCAAGTATTCCAGAGAGCCGTGTAATAAGCTGGGATAGAAGGAAAAAGTATTTTAACATAAAAAATAGACATTCATTACCTTTAAATTGTATAGGATAAATGAAGGTTAGTTAAAGAATACAGGTTCTCCATTCGTAATCCTACGTCAAACAAGAACAAGGTAACAACCTGCAGCCAAGTTTGGCACTATCTTCTCTCAAAATAACATAACACTCTCTGTTCCTGTGGCTGTCAACATCTGAGCGTAATCCTGGATGACAAGAGCATAGATTCTACGTGACACTTCATTCACATTCCAGTCCCATCATATCATGGTCCCTGCTTACACCCGAGCAGAATCTCTCACCAAGAGGTTCTGTGAGCTGTGATTCAAACTCTCTCACCTGCTGTGTGCTACCCACCCCATTTCTGTCAGTTCTAGTCAGTTTATAAACCCCATCACCCACAACCCCCTCCTTTCACACCATCTCCTCCTATCAACTTCTCTCTTTCTGGCCCTGTTTACACCTGGTATTAAGATCCATCTCGGATGATCTGATGCACAAGTGGTCAGGAGAGACAAATCGCTGTTTACACCTGGTAGTTTTATGTATCTCAAATGAATCTCCTGTGACCACTTGTGATCATATTTCAAGGGGAGGGTTTCTCATTTTATGACTGCATGCATCACTTAATACTGAATATCTGTGTGTTCCTGCATGTTAATAAAATGTTAATAGAAAAAATACACACTGTTTCTCTCAATTATACTTTCATTATAATCTAGGCACAAACACTATGTTGTGTCAGGGTCAGAAATAAAGTGGGGCTCAGCGCAAATATGCCACCAAAAATGTCCCTGAATCTGGAAATGTGGAAGCAAAAAATGTCCAACAATCCAACATGAGTTCTTTTAATGGCAACACTTTTCCATGTAACATCAAATTTTGCTTTTTAGCATAACATAAAATAAATACACACACTGCTTTTCAGCACAATAAATAAACACATTAAGATTTGCTTTTCAGCAGTCACATTAACACAGACACACACACAGCTCTGTGCATCTCTCTCTTCAACTGCAGCTATGGTTCCTCTTTATCTTTCTCCCGGCTGACTGAGTTAATTCCCCCCCCCCCCCCCCCCACAGGTTCTTACCGCTTGGCCACGCCCTGCTCGACACATGAATACTTCCATTTTAATTTTTTCTTTTTTTTTTGCAATATCTGCTTAAGTCAGCCTGATATCTTGAACATTAAGTGACCGTGGTAACAATTTTGCAAAACTAAATTACATGCCTTATTTCATGCTTGGTTGCAGTTTCCCAGTGAAATGTCCAGCGGGGGTGCCAAAAGCAAGTGAAATGGTGTCGTAATTAGACAAGTTTGAGTTGAATGTTTCAATTAGTAAAACAAACCTCCCTAAACAAAAACTTTAACCTAAATCTAGCCAATAGTGATCTAAAATCAAATGAGAGGTGAAAAAAACTGACATCCTTACCCTAAACCAACTCCTAAACCTAACCGATAGTGTCCAAAACCAAAACAAAACAAAAACAAAATGAGAAATGAATGATATCGCTGCCCCCTTCCGCATATCGCGGCACCATTTTTTGGCGCATTCTGCATAACGCGGCGGCCCATGTGGCCCCATTTCGTAGCCGGGAAAAGTCCCGGTTCTCCCAATGGCCAGTCCGCCACTGAGTTCCACAAATTCCAAACGGGCCATTTCTAGAGCCTGGTTTAAATAAATGCTCTTCTTCTATTAAGGAGAAAGCTTTGAGTTCTGAAATGTACAGTATGTTTTTATAGTACAATGAACTCTTAAATGTCAAAAGATCAAGGAAAATTTTATTCCTCATGTCAATACCCCTTTAAAGCCCTTGATTTTACTTTTCTAATTTGTAAGAATTACCATTGTTTAAACCATATGGTTTGTCATTGAGTAGGTCAATATAACTATAGTTTCTATACAACAAACTATAGCATTTTGTTTTGGATAAAAAGAAAAACATTATCCTAAACATTTAAAATCTATAATTAAAACTGCCTTTGTTATATAATAAAACTAAGTAGACTTCTCCCTCCCCTTTTTTAGCTTTAAATAAAATCTATAAGATTTCTTTACCTGTTACTACACTTGGTGATACAACGGTAATGGCACACATTATGTTTTCTTGTCTTTTCCTCATCAGTGCTGTTTAGTATGTCGGGTCTGTCTTGCCCTATGAGATGTTTGACATTCTCCATAGTGTTTGAAAGTAGAAAATTATAAGTTAAACTCAGGATTTTTGGTATGTGCAGCGCTGTTTAGTGGTCCGCACGATCCAGTAAAGTCTGGTTTATGACAGGTCCAGTGCACGAGTTGCGCCGTACAAATGGGAAGCACATTTAGCAAGTTAAAAAGTGCTTTTGGAATAAATCAATGAACATCTTAAGGGGGATCCCACACACTAGATCATCTTTTATAGCAGTCTTCATTTTAGCTTATCAATGCGGAGTGGCCATTTAACACAATATCATGCAGGAAAGGACTTGGGGGATCTGCTGGGCCCCCATGTCTGTCCAGTTCCTTAGAATCATCCTAACCCCCACCCCTAAACACACACACGTTACGGTGCCCCTGTGTAAATGTAGATAAGTCTGTAATACAATTGTTAAAATATAAAAAAATTTAAATCATGCATTATAGTAAAAGTGTTCTGATATCATAACATAGCAAAATGCCCTTATTTAGGTCATTTTGAAAAATGCCCATGAAAATCAAATCCAGGAGGCAAATATTGCCTTTTAATATGAAAATGTATTTCTGATACAGATGTGTGCTTTTTCAAATGATCAGATCAGACAGTTATTTTCCTTTAAAGTTATTTACAATTCTTGTTTTAGCGCAGTGGTTGATTGACCGGTGAATACATAGACTGTCACTGATGTTTGGGATGCATCAGAACAGATGAAACTAAGTTTACGCTACAAACGCAATGTGGTCATGAGGCATGAGGTTTAAGTGATCCAGTCACAAAGCATTCTGGAACCCTTTCACACCTGAACCAGATCAACCAGATCTGAAAGCTGAAGTCTGAAATGTTTTTAATGTTAAAATACTTTTTCCTATTTTAATATGCAGGGCAACTTAAAGTAAGCCATTTGTTTGTTGATTTCCTCAAAAACTGTAAACATTTGAGTGTAACATCCGAGGTTGTTACCCCTCCTACCAACCACCAGAGGGAGCCCTCTCCCGAATACTAACTCTGTACTGTTTCTTCATTGGTTACTTCCTGTCTGAATTATATAAATACCATGCTGTTCCCATTGTCATGTTGTAAATTATTGCCAGCTTACCCTGCCTTACCGAGTGTTTTTCCATTGCTGATTGTTTATTTGTTATGACCTTTGCCTGATTCCTGGATTTTCTGCTTTTTGGATACCCCTTTGTTTTGTTTGCCTTGTTGGACTGTCTTTTTGGTTTATTGGATTATACCGTCTGCACAATGACTATCTCTATTTGCCTGCCGATTTGGATTGTTTGTTTGTGTTCTAATAAACTTACAGCACATGGATCCTAACACCATCTCCATGGCCAGTTCATTACAGAATACTTCGCCTACCATGGATCCAACGGAAGTTTCACAGCTCCAGGCTGCATTCGCACACCAGTGCGAGGTATTAATGGGTTACCAAGACCAGCTGAACAAACTACGAGCTGCCAACGAATGTTTGACATAATTATGCAGTTCTGTTCAGGACACTAGTGGCTCAGAGTGGGTGGAATGATGTCGTTCTGAAGACTGTTTTCCTCGAGGGGCTTAACCTGAAACTCAGGACGGAACTAACCTGCAAGGGTGAAGGTATTAATCTTTCTGAATATATCACTACGGCCATCAAGATTGATAGCCTGCTTCAGAATGCTTCATGGCCTCAGTTATGTTTCACCCTGGATTCTACAGGCTCAGACATCCACTGTATCACCTGAACCCATGCATGTTGCTCACACTCGTGTTTCCATGGAGGAACGCCGACGACGCAACAAAAACCTTTGCTTTTACTGAGGTTCACCAAGTCATCTCAATGCTGCATGCCCACACAAGAAATCAAGGTTCCCTGTGTCAAGGCATCACGTGAGTACTATGAACATTAAATCACCCATCTCACAAAATGTTCTCTTGCCTGTAGAGATCTCCATTGGTGATCATGTAAGAGGTGTTGCAGCATTAGTGGATTCTGGGGCTGCTGTTAATCATTAATCAGGGGATTGTACAATAACTCCACATACCCACCATTGAATGCTTTCCTAAGCTTAACATCACCACTGTGGATAACGCACCTATTGGTACTGGCATAACCCAACAGACTGTACCTATAACCATCAAGATTGGACTTTCATGTTGAAAATATTTCATATGTCACCAACTCACCCAATCATGCTCTTATCCTGGATCATCCCTGGCTGGCCGTCCATGACCCATCGATATCCTGGAACCAAGGTGAGCTCACACATTGGTCAAGTTTCTGTCATGAACATTATCTTCATGTTGCTGTTTCCAGGCCTTGCTTTATCACAGGTGTAGAGAGCCTTAAATCACAGAAGGTGACCACGATTCCCAAGGAGTATGCAGCGTTCAGTGAAGTGTTTAGCAAGATTAAAGCTACACAACTTCCTCCTCATCGTCCATGGGACTGTGCCATTGAACTTCTGTCTAATATAGCTCCACCGAGAAGCAAGGCCTATGCATTGTCACGCCCAGAGACCCTCACCATGGAGTTACATTGAGGAAGCCCTTGCCTCCGGTTACATCCGTCCCTCCACCTCCCCAGCTGCTGCAGGATTCTTTTTCATGGAGAAGGATGGAGGTCTACATCCCTGTATCGACTATCAATGCCTGAACTCTGTCACCATAAAATATCATTACCCATTGCCACTTATTCCCTCTGCCCTTGAACAACTCCGTAAAGCCAAGATCTATACCAAACTGGATCTAAGGAGTGCTTATAACCTCATCAGGATCCGAGAAGGGGATGAGTGGAAGATTGCATTCATCACCACCAGGGGGCACTATGAATATTTGGTCATGCTGTATGGACTTGCCAACGCCCCCCTTTTTTTTTTTTTTTGTCCCCCCCCCCCCCCCCAGTCTTTCATCAACGAGATTTTCAGAGACTTACTGAATCATTGTGTGGTGGCTCACATTGACGACAACCTCATTTACTCTCAAAACATGGAACAACATATCCAGCAGGTCAAGACAGTCTTGTCACGTCTCCAGGAACATCAACTATTCGTCAAGGCAGAGAAATGTGAGTTCCATACCTCTCATACCACCTTCCTGGTTACAACATAAGCCATCAAGGTGTAGAGATGGATGTCTTCAAGGTAACAGCTGTCACCGAATGGCCTTGACCTACTAAACTCAAGGAACTACAGCAGTTCCTGGGCTTTGCCAACTTCTATCGCCATTTCTTTAGTAACTGCAGCACCACTCACGTCATTGCTCAAGGGAAAGCCAAGCAAGTTGCCATGGAATGATGCCACATACCAAGCCTTCGTCTCCCTCAAGTCAAGCTTCACAACCGCTCCAATACTGAAACATCCTGATCCCAATCTTCCCTTTGTCGTTGAGGTAGACGCTTCAGATTGTGGGATTGGAGCAATCCTGTCACAAAGTCACGGAACACCAGGCAAGCTTTACCCTTGTGCCTTCTCCAGAAAGTTGAACTCAGCTGAACCTAACTATGATGTTGGGAATAAGGAGTTACTTGCCATGAAAGCGGCACTCAAGGAATGGCATCATTGGTTAGAGGGGGAAATCCACCCATTCCAAGTTATCACCGACCACAAGAATCTTATATATCAAGGCAGCCAAGAGATTGACCATCGGGCTTGGCGTGGATTCATTGTTTTTCACCAGGTTCAATTTCACAGTCACTTACCGCCCTGGCAGCAAGAACAGCAAGGCAGATGCTCTTTCACGCAGACATGATCCACCTCACCTCCAACCACACCCTGGGTCTATCCTGCCACCATCTGTCATCATAGCACCGATTAGCTGGGACTTAATGGAAGAAATACAATGAACACAACAGCATGAACAATCACCACCTAACTGCCCCCCAACCAAGCACTACGTACCCCAAGCTTTATGTCAGAGGATGATCCAATGGGTCCACACTTCCTTGAGCACAGGACACCTTGGCATCCAAAGAACAATCACTCTGGTATGTAATTCCTTCTGGTGGCCATCTGCGATTCATGATGTGACTAATTATGTGAAGTCTTGCCAGGTGTGTGCCCAATCCAAGACCCCCAGAGAACTGACCACGGGGTTGCTTCAACCACTGCCCATACCTCAAAACCATGGTCTCACCTGTCCATCGACTTCGTCACAGACCTGCCAAACTCCCATGGATACACTACCATTCTGGTAATCATTGACCGATTTTCTAAATCATGTAGACATGTCCCTCTCAAGGGTTTACCCACTGCCATGGAAATTGCTAATGTTTTATTCCACCAAGTCTTTAGGGTCTATGGATTACCAGAGGACATCGTGTCCAATTGAGGTCCACAGTTCACGTCACGAGTTTGGCAGGCATTCTGCAAACAGTTGGACATTAATGTGAGTCTCACCTCTGGTTATCACCCTCAGGCCAATGGACAGGTGGAACGTCTGAATCAAGAGATTGGCAGATACCTTCGAAGCTATTGTAGCCGTGAACAGGAGTACATCCAAGGTTGTTACCCCTCCTACCAACCACCAGAGGGAGCCCTCTCCCGAATACTAACTCTGTACCGTTTCTTCATTGGTTACTTCCTGTCTGAACTATATAAATACCATGCTGTTTCCACTGTCTATTGCCAGCTTACCCTGCCTTACCGACCGTTTTTCCATTGCCATTGCTGATTGTTTATTTGTTATGACCTTTGCCTGATTCCTGGATTTTCTGCTTTTTGGATACTCCTTTGTTTTGTTTGCCTTGTTGGACTGTCTTTTTGGTTTATTGGATTATACCACCTGCATAACGACTATTTGCCTGCTGATTTGGATTGTTTGCTTGTGTTCTAATAAACTTCCAGCACATGGATCCTAACACCGTCTCCATGGCCAGTGTCTATGTGGAGCTATAAAAATATTGCTTATTGTTTGAGCGTCCCGACCACCCGACACGGCAACAGTGCTTCAACCAATGGAGTTCTGGGTGAGACTGTTTGTTTGACCAATTCCAGATTGGAGAACTTTTTGGAAACACCTGACTGAAAACAATGTTTGTTTTTGCAGTTCCATGCAGAAAAATGATACATAAGCTTTAGTATCAATTGTAAACAGATCTCTCTCCCTTTAATTTTCCTTTCCTTTTCCTCACCCTATCCCTTGTTCCCTCTCCACAATTGGAACACGAGGAGGGAGTCCTCATTACCACCATCAACAATCATGGAGAACCCTCTTGAATAATTATATCATGGATGTGATCTAGGAAGAGAATGCTTCAGATGAAGAAGCCTCTGTCGATATTCTGCACTTCTTTAGAGCCAAATGAAAGTGAGACTTCTCTAATGTGTCAGGAATGCCCTTGCATGTATTCACTCACACATACTGTACACACAAAACGCCCAAGGCTGAATGCATTAAGTAAAACCACAGCACTAGCGTTGTATTGATCCTTCACACAGGCTCTTGCTCTTAAGGGAATTGATAAGAATCATTTTGAAAGAGAAGTAAACCTTGATGATTGTAATCGGGAGATATTACCATTGGGGTTTTTTTTTTTTTTTTTTTTTTCTGGCCCTTATTCCATTGTGTGCCAGCTAAAGCATTTCATTGCACGGTGACTCTCCTATTCCACTGTCTGGCTTAAAGTTAATTTGCATCCTCTCATTAAACAGTCCATACTGCTATGTCCTTTTCATTGGAGGTGCTATTGATATGCACCCTGCCCTGCATGTCCACATACCCAGATTGTCCAATAACATGTTACTTTTCTGCAATGCTGCATTTCTGGAATTTAAAGCTGCACTAAGATTTTTTGGTTAAAAATGAGCAAATTGCCATTATTGATTAAGTACCTAAACAACCAGTGTTCAAAACGATGTCCTTCGCCCTGATTCACTACAGTAAGCCTATAAAAATTATTTGTAGTTGAGCTGTCAGGTTCGATTTGGCACGAAATCGCTGGCTTATGATGTACATCCTTGCGCAATTATGTCATGTCAGTGAAAATATGAAAGAAGAGCTGGCTGTCTCGTTCTCATGTAAACAGTAGATGGTGGTAATGCACTGTTTTAGTTTACGAGTATCCGTTAAAAAGAAGAAACTACTGTTCAGTTCAGTCACACTCACACAATTCCTGACAGCATCGCTGCAGTCTAGATGAATGTTTATCTGTTATCCGTTTGGCAAAGTTGTTTACCTGCTTTAATGCATGGATATGTTGTCTAGTAGGGTTGTTTAAGCTAATATTGCTCGTCATGCTTGTATGAATCGAATATTACTCGTGTTTTAATCAATTGCAATGTATCTATGTTGTCGGGGGAAGTTACTATGACATGTTTGCTAATATTTATGACTTCAGAAATTTACTTCTTGTAACTGTTGGCTTGCATTTTTAAGCATATTATTTTCATGTTTAATAAAGTATATTTTATCCCCATCATTACTGAAGCCTTGTTTTATGTTTTTAGTTTACTGTGTTATTGTGTGTATTGAATAAACATACTGTTTTAGTATTACGGTTCACTTGCATTATCAATTGAGGCTGCACAATATAATAATAAAAATAATAAAGTCTTCCATTTAACTCATATCAGCCATATCACGAGTATCACCTCTATAAATTGATAAGTGTAGTACAATACAAACATTAATAGTAGATAAAACACTTTAAATATATTAAAATATACTGGTAGTGATTGAGGTGATTGAGTCCCCTGTTCTTTATTTAAAAGCGCTTTGACTGTAGTGTCAGAAAAGCGCTAAGTGTAAAATTCATTCATTCAAAATATGTGAATACAAAATATGCGCTCACTTCCATCAAGAGGATTGGGGACCTGCAAGGAAGACTCTCACGTGATCCTGAGACCCCGACCGGGCTATGTGTCCAAGGTTCCCACGACCCCTTTTAGGGATCAGTTGGTGAGCCTGCAAGCGCTGCCCCTGGAGGAGGCAGACCCAGCCTTATCGTTGCTGTGTCTGGTGCGTGCTTTGCTCATCTACTTGGATTGCACGCAGAGCTTTAGACGCTCTGAGCAGCTCTTTGTCTGTTTCGGCAGACAGCGGAAAGGGAACGCTGTCTCCAAACAGAGGCTTGCCGACTGGATAGTGGACCCCATCGCTTTGGCCTACCAGACCCAGTCCGTGCCCGGAGTGTGGCATCCTCGTGGGCACTGGCCAATGGCACCTCTCTAGCAGACATCTGTAGAGCAGCGGGCTGGGCAACACCCAATACCTTCATGAGATTTTACAATCTCCGGGTTGAGCCGGTTTTGTCCCGTGTTCTTTCAGGTACGAACAGGTAAGTTTTGTTATGCGGGGCAGCTGGCCGGGTGTACTGCTTGTGTATAGTGCCTTTCTCTTCCACGTGGTGAAGCCTTGCGCTCTTTTCTCCCATGCGTGTTCACAACCTGTGAACCCTGGATGTCCTTCCTCCTAGCCCTCTGGCTCACGAATTCAGAATTCAGACGGAATTTGTAGTTGGACACAGTATGTGTACTAACGTGCCCTGTACTGGGGTAAGTGCTCCACAGGTCTCGGTTTCCCCGGTAACCTCCTGTGATGTATCTTCTGCGGTACGGTCTCCCTTTTTCGGTAGACCCGCGTCTCCCTTGGCAGAGCCCTCTCTGCCCCGGTCGCTGCATTTGTAGAGCTCCTCCCCTACGAAGGGCAGGACCTACCGCCGAGCCTCTTCCATGTGCGGCTTTAGGCCCATGTGACGTATTCGCCACTTTTTTACCCTCCCCTTCAGGGCAGGGTGTGGCCTCCGCGGGGTCTTTTCCCCCTGAAAGAATAGGAACGGAAAAGATTGCCTTCCCTGGTGCATTTGATGAGGACTTAAAGGCCCCAGCTGAATTTAATTTTCTGTGGAGAGAAAAACTTAGAGAGAAAAGGCTGCGGCTGGCGCGGCCTGCTCCCATACTAGATATGTCTCCTTCCCAGATCCATGTGCTACCCATTGGCACTCCTGGTTCTCTGCAGTGCAATATCACACCGACAGGGTTGGGAGGGTTACTTTTGAAATGTATTCCACTACAGATTTCAGAATACGTGTTGTAAAATGTAATTTGTAACATATTCCGTTAGATTACTCAAGGTCAGTAACGTATTCTAAATATTTTGGATTATTACTTCAGCACTGGTAGATTTTTTTTTACTTGTTTTGACAATAAAAACTCTGCCAGTATAGTAAAACAAAATACACGTTAAAAATACATTCTCTGAAAAACCTAAATATCTTATGCAGTGTTGTTTCCAAAACAAGATTAATCAAACTGATCTTGTTTTAAGGATTTTTAGATATTTTTACAGGAAAACAATACAAAAATTATTATCAAGAATACGATTTTTGCCCTGATATCAGAGGTCTTACTAGGAAAAAAGAAATTATGATCCAACATGAATTTTCTTGATAAAAAAAATATGGTCATGCCTGTAACATGTGCATGTAAAATGTTTATTTATATTTCTTCTGCTCCAAACTTACTTCTCTGTGTGCTCATATGAATGTAACACATCATAAGAAAGTGTTTCACCGCTGTTCAAATGCACTTTGGATCACATCATTTATATGTATAAATGTTTTTCATCTGAAAGGACTAAATATTAAACGAAACAAATGACTAAAATAAAATGCAAAGTAACCTCTTCAGTTATCAAAATACTATTTGAATGTAACTGTATTCTAATTACCAATTATTTTAATTGAACATTTCACTCATTACAGGGAATTTCTACAGGTAGAAATGCAAGTTTAAATCATAAAATCAATTTAAGCTAACTATTTATTGTTGTGGGTACAGTATGAATAAAATAACCCTAACCCCCTCTTCCTCCCCCCTTCTCTGTCTCAGTGTTGTGAGCACAGTGCTCCACAATCAGTGGAAAATCTGAATAAAATGCTGGAAGACCCAGAGTGTATAGAGTTCCTACAGGTTCAACTGAACATTGTGTCTGACAAGTGCAAGGTGATCCTGCAAATGTTGGACCTTTTTCAAAGCAGACACCCTGTCACAATATTAAGGTATTTGATTACCTTGAGGATCTACAGATGAACTTTGTGGCAAACAAAGAGCTCCATGATGACGTGTGTAGTCAGTACTTCTCACATTTTCTGTTGCCTCATGAGCTCATGACAAAATTCTTAAATCAGATGAAAGCAGCATTCAGTGATGCTGATGAAAAGCAGAGTAAATACATGGAGCATGGACAACCTGGCACTGAATTTCTCAAAGAAGTCTTTGAGCATTGCAGTCAAAAAAAATTTGAGCAATGATGCCTTGCATTTATGGATGCCAGCCCCAATAGCTACAAAGCCATTCCTGGCTTCTCCTCAGTGCCTGAGGATGAGATGAATAGCTACATCACCAACCTTGGTCCAGCAGCACTTCGAGCATCTGTGAGTGGGATTGTAGACCTTGACACCTTTTGGTAGGTCTACAGGATAGGCTTCCTGTGTTGAGCAAACTGACCCTGCACTACAAAGATGCAGTTTCCAACTCTGCAGATGCAGATTGTAGCAACAGCATCTATAAGCTTGTTCTCTCCAACCAAAGGCGCTCTACTTCAAGAAATAACTTGGGCTCTGGTCTTCCTGTATTACAATCAGAAAATGGACAGTGGTCTTCTGGAAATGGAAGACCTACTGCTCGAAAGTGAAATGTAATTACCTCTGCCAAATATGGCTACACAGTTAAAAAATACACCGATCAGCCACAACATTAAAACCACCTGCCTAATATTATGTAGGTCCCCCTCGTGCCACCAAAACAGTGCCAACCCCGCATCCCAGAATGGCATTCTGAGATGATATTCTTCTCACCACAATTGTACAGAGCGATAATCTGAGTTACCGTAGACTTTGTCAGTTCAAACCAGTCTGGCCAATCTCTGTTGACCTCTCTCATCAATAAGGCATTTCCATCTGCAGAACTGCCTCTTACTGGATGTTTTTTGTTTTTGACACCATTCGGAGTAAATTCTAGAGACTGTTGTGCGTGAAAATCCCAGGAGATTAGCAGTTACTGAAATACTCAAATCAGCCCATCTGGCACCATCAATCATGCCATGGTCAAAATCACTGAGATCCCATTTTTTCCCCATTCTGATGGTTGATGTGAACATTAACTGAAGATCCTGACCCATATCTGCATGATTTTATGCATTGCACTGCTGCCACGCGATTGGCTGATTAGATAATCGCATAGTTGGTTGTTGTTGCCAGACGGGCTGGTTTGAGTATTTTTGTAACTGCTGATCTCCTGGGATTTTCAAATACGTCTCTATAATTTACTCAGAATGGTGCCAAAAACAAAAAAACATCAATTTAGCAGCAGTTCTGTGGATGGAAATGCCTTGTTGAAGAGAGAGGTCAACAGAGAATTGTCAAACTGGTTTGAACTGACAAAGTGAGAGGTCAAAGTCTACGGTATCTCAGATAACCGCTCTGTACAATTGTAGTGAGAAGAATAACGGGTTGGCGCTGTTTTTGGCGGCACGAGGGGGACCTATACAATATTAGGCAGGTGGTTTTAATGTTGTGGCTGATCGGTGTATGTTTGCAAGTGTAACATATATTAGAATAGCCTATAATCAATGTTTGCATTCTATTTGTTTAAAGTATGAGTTGATGATAGTTTGATTTTGTGCCTAAATTGCAGAGCAGTGAATTAACAGGCTGAGGGATGTCACCTGCCTTTTTGCTTTATGTGGGTGATCATCTGAGATATCGATCCTGTGTGAATTGGAGTTACATACAGTATCTATGTATAAATTACTGCACCTGCTATTTGTGTTCTATTTGTGTTCACATAGGTCAGTTGGGGAAATTTTCTATGCTTATATTGTTGTCAAACTTGTTTAAAAGTTGTCTTGTATATATGTCAGAATTTGGTAAGACACAAAAATAAACAAGCTTTATGCATTTTGTTTGTTTTTTGTGTCATGTATGACTATTGTACATCTAACGTCATGCATAATATGGTAAATGTGGTATCCTAATTATAAAAAAACATCACAAATTTTCCGCAAAATTCTGGAAATTACAGCCACAAAATCAGTCATTTTGATAGCAAAAATCACACAAAAAAACTGTGAAATCCTGGTGGGACTGTTTAATAAACTATAAATGAATACATCTAATAGAACCAGCAGAAAACCTATTGCACAGCCAAGGTCTCCTTTAATTCCTTCCTGATCTCTTTAATATAAGATTACACAGTGACTAAGAGGGCCTGCATCCTGACGTGTTTTGAATTAGGCTGCATATATCTCTCAAAGCACAATGTTTGTGTCTGATCCCGCGTCACAAGCACAATGATGGGCATATGAAGGAAGTCATCTTTTTCCTTGTAACTGAATTATAATGGACTATTAATATAAAAAATGTGCATAAAATGATGATGTTTAAAATGGCACTATTATAGAATCCCATTACTCGATACTCCATTAAAAATATCAGCTGTGCAAATTGTCTCCAAAATGTTTTGCAATGTATCTCATTTTTCATCAGTCGCATTCTTAAAGGGAAAGTTCACCCAAAACTGAAAATTCTCTCTTCATTTACTCATGCCAATTCAGATGTGTATAATTTTCTTTATTTTGCAGCACACAAAGATTTTTAGAAGAATATCTCAGTTCTGTAGGTCTAGTCAATGCAAGTGAATGGTGGCCAGAACTTCAAAGATCCAAAAAGCACATAAAGGCAGCATAAAATTAACGACTCCAGGGGTTAAATCCATGTCTTCTGAAGCTATATGGTGTGTGGGTCATATAAGTCATTTTTTACTATAAATGTCCATTTTCACTTCACATTCTTCTTCGTTTATTTTTGGTGACTTGCATTCTTTGTGCATATTACCACCTACTGGGCAGGGAGGAGTATTTATAGTAAAAAAGGACTTAAATATTTATCTGTTTCTCACCCGCACCTATCATATCACTTCTGAAGACATGGATTTAACCTCTGGAGTCGTATGGATTACTTTTATGTTGCCTTTAAAAAACAAAACAATTGTGTTCAGCAGATGAAAAAGTCATACACATCTGAGAAGGCATGAGGGTGAGAAAATTTTGAGAGGATTTTCATTTTTGTGTGAACTATCCCTTTAAGACACCTCTTTAGACGCAAACGATCAACTGTTCAGTTCATTTCCACCATAAACTCTGAGCAACTTGCATGCTCTGTTAAATAGATTTGTAATAAATGGCATAAAGTCTATTCAAATTTTAAAACAGGAATGTTGTTCATCCCCAAACAGTGTGCCAAAGACACTGTTTGGCATTTTATTTATTATTTTTTTCATATTCATTTTAAAATGACAAAAATACATCAAATTTCTTTAGAATTGTCATAATTTAAGTTTGCCCACATGTTAATTTATATTGCTGCATCTTGACACAGTAATGTAATAAAGCATCAAAAGTAAGCTCTTGTGATTTGTTCTCAGTTTTCAGTACATCTGTTGTTTATTTTGAAAGGTATGCAAAGATGTATAATTTCATCTCATGAAGATCAAACTATATAAAGACACTGCAACAATTTGAAGACACTCACTCACTGAAGAAGAGAGAAATGTGTAGTAAATGAAAACGTTGCCATCTTGTGGTCAGTGTCACATCTTTTTTGGGGGGCAGCCAGGGTCGAAAAACAGGGAAAATATATGGCTGCTTGGTGCTTGTTTTGTAAAACACAAAAGAGAAAGGGTTTTACTGTTGCTTAAAAAATGACTTTTAAGTGTGGTGACATACATTTTAAATGAAAATATTTAAGTTTGAAGCTACAAAATCTTAGCTTTAATCTTTGCAAATATTATACTTTGTAAACAAAACAAAAAGCAGTTATTTTATGTGCCATTAATACTGCATATTTTCACAACACTGATATATTGAAATAAAAATCTAGTATTGCATAGTGGCCCCCTGATGCCCTTTAAGGTCAAGAAAACCATGACTGCTTCAACAGTATACCAACCACTAAACCTTATATCATTTAATGCCACAAAAATAAAAAGCCTGTTTCAAGGTTATTTAAATCATGCCTCAGGTTGAAAAACAACAGTAATCAGGATGGATTATATCTCAAGCATGCCTGTGGATAGCGTGCATCTCTGAGCACATCACCTGAGCAGTGCTCTGGAAGTCTCACCTCCAGAGACCCAGCTCAGTGTCACCTTCAGCAAGCACTCAGCCATGTGTCTGATCACAGGATCCAATCTAACCTGCTTGACCTCTGCTGCCTGATCAGAGCAAGGTTCATACATACACCTGAAACAAGTCCAAGGTTTGTAGAGTGTCAGTGAAAGAGTCCACAGCAGAAAAAAAATGCTCCAGCAAATCACTAAACCAACTTGTAAGTCTCAAATCAAGTCTCACGAAATGATAGAAAAGACTAGAGTTACATGAAGTCTGTATGAAGTTGCACACTTAGGCCTCCATATATTTTAGTCTTATAAATATATTACAAATACTAACTCATGTTGGTTTGTTTGTTTGTTTGTTCAATTTACTACATCTAATGAAAAATATATTATACCAAAGGAACATATACCAGGGTAATCCTGTTGTACGAAATGTGTGCTTGTGTTGTAATTTAAGGAAGTATTTCTAAACAAGGGTACAGCATACTTTAAGAAATATATTCTGATCAGGCTCAGGCACTGAAACATTATTATTCATAACTTTATTACTTACACAATGCCAAGAAAACTGGATGCCTAAATAAAGAACTAAAGTTAACCATTGCTACCTTCAGAGAGGGATTGTGAGTTAGCTCACTTCAGTGTCAATTTAAATTATGATACTTTCAACCATCATTTACTTTCTTTTTAATCATAGACAGTTCTGTAATTTTATTAAACATGATGAAATGTTTTAGTGACACAAAACATTGCACAGAATTCATAAAATGCATTGCAAATACTTACTGATGTTTGTGTTG
This sequence comes from Myxocyprinus asiaticus, assembly GCF_019703515.2. Classification (NCBI taxonomy): domain Eukaryota; kingdom Metazoa; phylum Chordata; class Actinopteri; order Cypriniformes; family Catostomidae; genus Myxocyprinus; species Myxocyprinus asiaticus. The sequence goes on along the minus strand of NC_059354.1, from coordinate 18,689,530 downwards.
TAGTTGCTTTCCCATATAATAATGTCACTTCCGACAACAACATTGACTCAACCAATGGCATGAGTTTCCCAGCAAACATGCCCATGCGGGCCCACCATGGGCAAGTGTGGGTTTACTGTGGGACAGTGTGGGCAGGGAAAACCCACACTAATCCCACGTGGGCCCCATGTGGGTTTGCCCACACGGGGCCCACAGCAGTTTTGCCCTTTGGCCCCCATTAGGGTTTTCTGTGGGCAACCCCCTGTGTCAACAACACAGGACAGTTAAAACTTTGTTTTTAGATTATAGATGATCTAGGGCAGTGGTTTCCAACTTTTTTTCCTTGAAGCCTCCCCTACTTAAATGTAAGAAAATCCAAAAAAAAAAAAAAAAAAAGAAGAAGAATTACTGCTTTTACGTTTCTCTGCCATTTTTTCTGTTGTGATTTTGCAGAATATTTGCAAACATATGATTTTTAATAACATTTAAAAAATGTAATTTACAATTATAGTGGAACACACAATGCACAATTTAATTATTCAAATTGTGTTCAATTTAATTCATTCAAATTGTGATAAGCTAGTTCCACAAGCCTGAAAAAATATTGCCATAATCATGCAGTAGAGGACACTCATGCAATGTTTTCAGTGTTTCCTTACCATTTTCCTGGAAGGCCCCCCAACACTGCATTGTCTACCTTAAATTAAACACCCATTTCAAGTCTTGAAGCAATTTACTAGTCAGCTAATGAGTTGAATCATGTCTGTTAGATTAGGGAATGTGCAGTGGTGGAACCACTTTCAAACAGCATTTACAAGCATGTTTAAGCGCATTATCAATATCACACAAAGATATCACCTGACAAATGTCTGTACCCACAATCATGCTGTGTTTAAGCAGTATTTTACACTTGACAAAATTTTACAGTGCACAATCATGAATTTTGTCATCTGATAATTGTAGCATGAGCAGGATCAGTTGTAAGACTGTATGTTTAATACCAAACACTGTACTGCCCTATCTCTGAAAGTAACAGTGGTGAGCAAACACAGCTTAAGACTGTGAAAATCAGGACAACATAATAGTGGCCAAACAGTTGCACTACATGAATGGAGTAGCGAAACAGTCCTGTACTCTGCTCACTGGAAAAGATGATAGGCAGTCAGGTAAGACATTATAAAAATATGCAATGGTAAACAACAAAATATTTTTAAGCATTGTTGACCTGTAATCGTTTGGGCAAGACAAAAAAATGCTACTTCCATTATACAACAGGGCAAACAGTTTTATCAAAACAGGAACCAATGGAATAAATAACAGGACAAACTATTTTATGCATTTGGCAGATGTTTTTATTGAAAGCGACTTACATTGCATTCAAGGTATACATTATATCAAGTTCATGCATCGAACCTATGATTCCGACGTTGCTAGTGCCTCGCTCTACTGACTGAGCTACAGGAACATATCAAATAACGGAACAAACCATTATATTACAACAGGAACAATGAGAGAAATAACTGGGCAAATAGTTGTATTAAATTGGAAGAACAATAACACTGGGGAACATTTGGAATACAGTGAGTCAAGAGTGGAGGACTGCAGTTTGGAGCCTGAGCTCCAGCTTCACTGCACAGGGTTTCTACAAGAGTGGGCAACAAAACACCTCATTAAGGATAAATGTCATTGATCTCCAGGGTAGAATAAAAAATAAATAAATAAATAAAAATCAATTAAATATTGCTGAAAACTCCCAGACTACTTAAAACAGTGGTAGTCAGGGATGGAGTTAGGGATGTCAGTGATGGAGTGTGTCCATTTTAAATTAAGAGAGCCTTGGTGAGCAACTGCAACACCATCCAAGGGGAATAAAGAATTAGCAGCATATTGGAAACATTAAAATGCTAATTTCACTTTGCTGCTATTTAGATATTAAATGCTTACCTCACAACCATTTCCACATCAAAAACACCGGATGCTGCAACATATGTCGACGTCCGCGGACCGCAGAGAACAGACCTATCGTGCTGAGCTGAAGTGCCTCTCCAGTTCTCCACTAGAAAAGATCGGGAAAGAGGTAAGACATCTGAATGAACCGGTTGAATTAATGATTCAATGACTCACTCATTGCCGCTACCTGCTGGCGGTTTTAGTTTCATTTTTAAAAGGATCACTTCATTTTTTCAATCATTTCATATTTCTATTAATCTCAAAACATACAAGTAACTGTTTTATAATATAATTATATTTATCTTTTTTCAGATAATTTTCTTGGTGTGTTCTGTTGTCTTCCATTGGCTGAAGAGTAAATATTACTCTATATTACTCTGTAAGAGGATGTGTTTTGCATCACATAAAATATGGACAATGAAAGATAGCAACACAATAGCTTAGATTTTAAGCACCTGAAAAATAGGTTTCAAATTTTAAGTATTAATCTATAGCATGAAATATTTGGGACTAGGTCAGTCAAAGTTAAAATTAACATCCCTGTTTAAAATTAGTATGGGTGTTATTTTAACACTCAAAAACTGACCTAATCAGGTTGGACCTTTTCATTCACACATACCTGTAATGGCGGGGAGGATATAAACTAAGCAAATACAAACCAAAAATATATTTTAGATTAAAATTGTTCCAGTTTCTGGAGTGACACAAAATGCAGCTGATAGCCTACTTAAACGACATCATACGGGAAACGTTTATTACATTTACCATTACAGTTTGTTTCTGTCTTATGAATACACTAATATATTATTACCTCAATTTAGGCAAAGTATCTGGCAACAGTTGGGGGTCCCAAACCATCCGCCAGCACAAGACGCATTCTTGTGCGCATGCTAACCACCCCACTTGCTCAAAAATTGTGCCGGTGTGGCTCTGGCCAGAAGTTGGCCTTTGGGGATATGCTGGTCTGCAGAGCAGTCATAGGTACAATATGTAAAAGGTACATATGCGATAAGACCTTAGAAGGGGAACAAAATTACAGAATATTTTTGGCTGTGGCTCAACCAGGCTAGACCTTTTTTACAGTTGACATTTGTTTAGTTTTGAGGTACTACTACGAACTAAAAGTTCGTCGACATATTATAACCAGAGGTTGCATTAACGGAAAAGTGTCCGTCATTTACATTTACTTTTCAGTTGTTGTTTTCTTTCTCACTTAGATGCTGTGACAAAAAGTAACCAGGCCACAGCATCCAAAGTGGAAGCTGTGATTAAAATGTGGCTCTGCAATGCTAGAGACAGGGATGGGGGAAGGAGCAGAAGGACCAGAAGATAAATGGCAGAGATCCACTGGTGCCCCTGAGGGGACTGATTTATACTTAATGTTTTCTAATGTGGTTCTAAGTGGTTATTGTTCTGTTTTATAAAATGCTCTGCTTAGAGTGGGCAGCCCACACTCATCCCACACTTTTGGGCTGGCCCACTGAGGCCCTACCTGACCCCACATGTGCCCCACATTTCACGCCAGTACCAGGGCCCAGTGACATTTTATGTCCGCAGTGGCCCCACACGGGCCCCAAAGGGGCATGTTTGCTGGGTTGGGGTAGGATCTTTATTTATTTATTTTTTATAACAGCTGATGGGAGGAATATCTGGGAAAGCTTTTGAAAACTGTTTATTTTTCGCAGTTCCCTTTGGTGGCGAAGAAATTACACACTTGTTTTAAGAAACTAGAAAATGTTATTAAGGACATAGGGGGAAAAAAATTGATTACCAATTAAAACAACATTCCCAAGAAAACATTTATTTTTTATTTTTTTATTTGGATTGAAAATAAAGAAGCACCTGGGGAAATAAGGCAACATCTTCTGAAAGCCAAGAAGTGAAATTGTTTAAAATTCTCCCCATGTTCACCTAACTGTGATAAAGGAAAACTAATAGCCTATGATTTCAATCTTAAAAAATTGTGAGTTTGATATTTTATCCAGTATAGCAAGACGTATAAATGACCCACTACATTTCTAATAAAAAAAACAATTTTAAAATAAAATTAAGGATTCCTTTTGGTATCATACTTTTTTCATCTAAATCAGATGCCCTCTAAATGGTAGTCTAAATGATGTCTGTAAGATTATATGTGTTTTAAGTATTTTATTATAATTATGACTGGTGAATTACAAAATGGAATGTCAGAGACTACAGTGATTTTGTTTGTTTATTGTAAGTGCACATAGCAAAACTGTGACACAAAAAGGCTAGAATAACATATTTTTAAGCAGATCTTGAAGGTCTTTCAAGCAGCCCACAATTATATACTGGATTCTATAATACATGACATATTTGCAAAAAAATAAATAAAATAAAATCTAGTGCAAAGAAGGCAAGCACACAGAAAATCAGTAATTCGATAAATGAGTTAAATATGCTGAGCTGAGAAAAGGTTTCAAAGGAATGAAGGCATTGCATGGCAATTTGATCTGATTTATGTTGCAATAAATGCTGCAGCTTTTTTGCATATAAAGTTGGGGAGACTCCTGTGAGGAAAAAAGGACAAGAGTTGCCAGTTGCCAGTCTTACCCGCCTTTTAACTGTGCACATGACTCAAACATAAACAGTTGTATAACTGTCATGCTCAATAATTTAATGCATTTAACCCTTCTACTGTCTTCGTTAGAAGCCAAAACTCTTAGTATTCCTAGTAAAAGTTGACGGAATACAATAATCATGTCAATTTTTAAAGAAATTTAGTAAAACTAACTTCACTGTAATTACTCTAAATGTATGCTTTTCTTTTGGAATTTTATAGTAATTAAACCTAATTTACCTCTAAAAGACTAAATTACAACATTTATTTTTATTTAAAATAAACACATTTTATATTAATTTCACTTAATTAAAAACATATACTTCATTAAACTAATAAAGAATTAAGGAAATATCAAAATGTGTCATGCATTTGGAGCATCTGTTGTCTTCTACTGAAAAAAACAAAAACAAAAAAACATTTACATGAAATTATAATTATAACAAGTAGATGGTTGCAGCGATCCATGCATGCAGCCTGGTCACTGTAGACCAATGTTTTTTTGATCTGAAAGTTAATTTCTAGATATTATTGCAAGTTATGAATTTTGATATATATTTAGATATTATCAAAGACTATTTGTCAGTTTCTTATTTTTTGTTATAAACCATTTATTTTGCAAACATGAAAATTCTATTCATATTCAGTCAGTGAAGTAAATGGATAAAAAATGCAAGATAACGAACAGCAATAAACAAATAATTCATAAAACAACAGTAATATACATTGAAGAAGAAGAATAAAGTCTTGTAAGAAAGTCTTTTAATGAATAATAAAGTCTTGAAAATCACACAATAGAGAAAGTGTTTTGTCTGGATGGTGTTACTACCACACCTAAGTTGTGTGTGTGTGTGAGAGAGAGAGAGAGAGAGAGAGAGAGAGAGAGAATCTAATTCTTTGTTTCTTGACTGGGAACACGAAAGGTGTAACAATGTTTGATAAAAAAGCACCTAGATTCATAGAAACAATTTAGATTTTTTGTGTGTTCAGATGGCAAATGAATGAAAAGTGATCAACCAAGCCTTGTACTGCTCTGATGAAGGAAACCATTTTTATAAAAAAACAAAAACAAACAAAAAACAATATTGGTCAAAAATGACAGAAGACATTAACAGGGTTAATGCAGTTTAATTTTGCCATTTAACTTCAGTATCATACACAGATACAATAATTGCCTGTTCACTGAGGAAAGATGGAACAAGATTACTGTAAACAAATGCAACATTCACAGGGTCCTCTTGTTAAAAAATTATGGTTGTTGTAGCTGATGTTTGCTTTAATAGTCGATGTCTTCGTGACTCCAGATAGACTTACCTAGTGAGCACGAATTATCTATGGATAATTATTCAGGAACAGACATAAACTTGAAACAAACTACATGCTTGTATTGTTACATTTTAGATGTTACTATCAAAATGGTTCAAATATGATTAACTTGTTTGGCTATTTGCACACAATATACAGTACCTGGGTTGAGAATTGTTTTCAATTATAACACATAATAGGATTTTTCCCTTCACAGTTCAGATGATTCAAATCACTGCACATAGCATCCACTCGAGCAAGACATACACAACTGTGATAAGGTCAAAATCATGTCTCAAGTGTTTTAATATTTGTAGTCTTAAGTCTGACTCAAGGAAGAGAAGCTATAAATAGGAGCAAATTGTGTATTCATCAGGAAATAATTGTATGACCGTTTTGGAAATGGCATGCATTTAAAAAACACCAGATGCTCATTTATTTATGATGCCATGCAATGCTCAACTGCTTAGTCATGTCATAAAACCATGTCCAAAATCTTCAGTTCTGTGAGAGACTGGAATTTAAGAGTCAGCTATAAATTAATCACTTCCAAATACTAAATACATAATTATTCAGAAAACACAAAGTACACATATGAAATTTCCTTAATATTGAGATGACAAAATAGCAAATAAAATCAAGAACTCACATTCCAGTTATTTTGCAGAATTACTTTAGAGATTTATTAAACACAAGAAGTCTTACATTAAGCCTATTACAAAATAGCAAAAAAACAAAAAATGTGCCTCTCCATCATAAATGACACTGAGGCTTATTAGTCACATATTTTCAATACTGAAGAAAGAGCTAATTATTTAGCTTCATGTTTTAGCTTCATTTTGCCTGACTGGTTAATAATTCAGTATATATGACACTTAAGAGTCAACAAACTACAGTTTCTTGTTAAACAGTGTTGTTTATTAAAGAGAAAAGATATTTTCAAAATCAGACACTTCTAAAAATTGATTTTCTGATTTATTAAAATAATTGATCAAGTTAGTGAAAACCCACAATAACCTAAAATCAGAAGTATACAAACCAATGAAAAGTTTAAGGCCTTAATCTCAGAAAGTTGAAGGTGTTATCAATAATGTTCTCTTGTGAGATCCATTCTTCTACATAAATCAGACTATAACCATGTACGATGCCAAGCAAGATATTCAAGATATTTGCACAATAGGGTCCCATTTGGGTGAGTGTCTTGATTTGGATACATAATTTTCCGAGATTAAGCCTTTTTTGGCAGAATGCATGTTTTGGATGGACCTGAAACACTTAATGCTCACCAGCAGGTTGTTCAATTAAAACATAAGATTTTGAGCCATATTCAGGACAGTTTTAGGGAGTAATACCAAAGCAAATACAGCAGCCGAAAGCAGTCCATTGAAATAATTCAAGAGTCCATCTTCCATAATACAGCACACAAAGTCAATTAGTCCACAAACATTGAGAAAGTGCTTTTGTATTCATTACTTGTGCTCAGAGAAAAACCCAATGTCAGTTTTTAGAGCAGTGTCAACATATCTGAGGCTGTTGATGGCTTCAGAGTTTTTTTTCCATCAGGACCCTTTGACAGATTACCATCCAAACATATATTCCATAGCCTTAGACACAAAACTGTCATCCTTTTTTGGTGTCTGTTGATCTGACACAACCTACAAATAAAAAAAGAAAAGCAGTTCACAAATGATGCTTTTACAATATAATTTCTTACAGCATTCTAACTTCATTTTGTGAAAATTGCAGTAGCTACAAAAGACTACAATGTAACTATGAAGTGTTTTTTTTCTTAGCTTCACTGTTGGCATGGTTACTGTGTTTTGCCTTTCTAGGGCAGAATAGTTCACCCATTTTCATCATCTTTTAGTGGGTGAATGGGTGAGTGAAACTGGTTATTGGTCTCTTTTACCTGGTAGTCACTGCTGGATGCATTGTAAGCAGAGCTGAGAGGTCTCATGACAGATCGCGGAGTTGATAAAGGGTGACTGGGGGTGCAGAGAGCCTTCAGCGGGGGTGTGAACACAGAACTGGAAGTACTGCATTTGTCTGAAACTTCCGTTACACTCTGCCAAATAAAATACTCCCAATGTAGCATTATCACAGTTACAAATATTAGAGAAACATTTCAATCCATCTTCTTTCTACCTTATCAATACATGGTTTGGCACCAATCATTATGGCTTCTCCAAATATCTTTCCATCTTTGCTGAGAGCTTTTCGTGCCTGCAGTTTAGACTGATACTGAATGTGCATCCAGTTTCCTGTATTAGACATCTGCAAATAAAAGAAACAATTATCCATTTAATAATTAATAACTCATAAAAATTAGCCTGTAATGAAACTTGATCTGTATGAGAATGACCTGTACTTACTACATGTTTAATTATGTTTCCATACTGTGCAAACTGTAAAAGGATGTATGAAGCAGATGCTGGAGGGAACCTGTGCACAAACAGAATTTAATGTTTTAAAAAAACCATGGAAGTGATAAAACCAGACATCATATTTGTGCTAAAATACTACGATAAATGAATGCAATAGAACAAAATAGGTAAATACCAATAAAAGCCTGGGGCAAAAAAAAAATCACAATGCTTTGCAATTAGGGCTGGGCAATGTAGCCAAAATCTTTGTTTACATAATTTATCAGCCTTTTGATGATATTTGAAATATATTTAAATATTATGCTTTGAAGTGGCTTAACAGGGTGTCAGAGGAATCTAGGGCAGGGCGATAGGACAATGTTATCAAATATCGACGATATCTTACAAAGATCCCGATGCCGATTGAGACTCTCAATTGACAGATGATGATTGACAATATCGGGAAATGGCAAAACTATGGACCTGGAAGTCACCAAATAGGCTATATTAAACAGTGGCCAGGGTATGAAACAAGCACCCACCACCTGCAAAATGCGACAAGGCTGAATCCAGTTCACAAGCTCCTCGTCCAAATGTATTTCATGCGGGGGTAATTTTGCTCATCTACCCGCAACAGGCAGACGACCTGTAAAATATCTCGGAGTGACGAATGACAAGAAATGCTGTTAGTCACAGACACGCGCTTGAAGAAACACACTTTATTATATTTAAGAACAGCCAAAGAAAAGCCGCCAATGCTTGTGTCTGATTCGCTGTTTGTTCAGAGGCGTGCAGCACGAGCCTTGTGGAACACACGCATGTAAAGTGTTTACTCTTTTTTTTTCTCTGTTTCATTTGTCTGAAAAATGTTTGCTAGCATAATGTCATCTATGAGAATGCTGCAAATTATCTTCGATCATATCGGGAGTTGCTGTGTGTTTTGTTCACTTTATTTCCACGGACCAGTTCGCTGTTAACATGCATTTTGAACTTAATTCTGCAGGTTCAGTAATATATATATCTTTGTATTAAAGAAGTGATTAAATCATAAAATAATACAAGACATATTCACCTTGAACCTAAAATTGAGTTCTATTTTATTTTCTATAGGCAGCATAAACTGTACTACCAAAACGCAATACAAACACAAATTCGATAAGAACACACATTTGGCAGCATTATTTTGGGAACACAAGGGAATTTATTAGGTTATTATTATAATTATCTTTACATTTATAATTGTCTTCAGTTCTTAATCTGTAGCCTATTAATAATTTTCCACTTGTTGTCTCTGACTGATACGTGCGTGATGGCAAATAGTGCCGTTGGAGACAGTAAATGTTTGGATTTGGGGAGGAGGTTAAATATGATTTTTTTATCACTTTGTTATTTTATTGCTTTTTTCGTTAAAGTGTAATTTGAATTTTGAAATGTACGAATTTTTTCGTATTTCAATAAATGAATTACATTTTTAAAGCAAAATCAATAAAGCAAAAATATCGGCAGTGGGTTTGACGATATAATTGTGTATCGCGATATTTAAGCCGATTATCAATAAAATTTTATTTTTTTACATAATCGCCCAGCCCTAGAGGAATCATTTCACCCAAAGTGCAGTTGTTGCCAAGGAGATTCAAAATGCTGAATGCAAGAAGTTAAAATAAACATCTAGTCTGTTTGGGAATAATCAAGATGTTTCCTGCTTTTGAGTAAATAAACAGAAGGAAAAATTAGATTTAACCATTTTCCCTCTTTTACGCACTGATATAACAATATATGGTGATAAACAGAAAAATGTTTCAACATCTGTTTTTACTAAAACATTTTAATACAAAATTGCCATATGAAGACTTCCATGATCATTATAAGGTATAATACAAATTGTTGAATCAGATTTTTTAAAATGATTTATTGAAACGGACAGTTTGAACGGATTCACAGAAATAAATCAAACACCAACAAACGACTCTAGAAGAGGCTGCGCTACAAATAAAAACAATCTGTCACTCAGACAAACAGTGTTGTAATATACTTGTGCCTGTTCTCACCATCATGTGGGATAGAGCTCTCTCTCTCTCACACACAGAGAGAGAGAGAGAGAGAGAGAGAGAGAGAGAGAAGCTGCGCGCATATATATATGTATGTATATATACACATACACATACAGGTGCATCTCAATAAATTAGAATGTCGTGGAAAAGTTCATTTATTTCAGTAATTCAACTCAAATTGTGAAACTCGTGTATTAAATAAATTCAGTGCACACAGACTGAAGTAGTTTAAGTCTTTGGTTCTTTTAATTGTGATGATTTTGGCTCACATTTAACAAAAACCCACCAATTCACTATCTCAAAAAATTAGAATACATCAAAAGACCAATAAAAAAAAAACATTTTTAGTGAATTGTTGGCCTTCTGGAAAGTATGTTCATTTACTGTACATGTACTCAATACTTGGTAGGGGCTCCTTTTGCTTTAATTACTGCCTCAATTCGGCGTGGCATGGAGGTGATCAGTTTGTGGCACTGCTGAGGTGGTATGGAAGCCCAGGTCTCTTTGACAGTGGCCTTCAGCTCATCTGCATTTTTTGGTCTCTTGTTTCTCATTTTCCTCTTGACAATACCCCATAGATTCTCTATGGGGTTCAGGTCTGGTGAGTTTGCTGGCCAGTCAAGCACACCAACACCATGGTCATTTAACCAACTTTTGGTGCTTTTGGCAGTGTGGGCAGGTGCCAAATCCTGCTGGAAAATGAAATCAGCATCTTTAAAAAGCTGGTCAGCAGAAGGAAGCATGAAGTGCTCCAGAATTTCTTGGTAAACGGGTGCAGTGACTTTGGTTTTCAAAAAACACAATGGACCAACACCAGCAGATGACACTGCACCCCAAATCATCACAGACTGTGGAAACTTAACACTGGACTTCAAGCAACTTGGGCTATGAGCTTCTCCACCCTTCCTCCAGACTCTAGGACCTTGGTTTCCAAATGAAATACAAAACTTGCTCTCATCTGAAAAGAGGACTTTGGACCACTGGGCAACAGTCCAGTTCTTCTTCTCCTTAGCCCAGGTAAGACGCCAGGAGTGGCATAACAAGAGGAATACGACAACTGTAGCCAAATTCCTTGACACGTCTGTGTGTGGTGGATCTTGATGCCTTGACCCCAGTCTCAGTCCATTCCTTGTGAAGTTCACCCAAATTCTTGAATCGATTTTGCTTGACAATCCTCATAAGGCTGCGGTTCTCTCGGTTGGTTGTGCATCTTTTTCTTCCACACTTTTTCCTTCCACTCAACTTTCTGTTAACATGCTTGGATACAGCACTCTGTGAACAGCCAGCTTCTTTGGCAATGAATGTTTGTGGCTTACCCTCCTTGTGAAGGGTGTCAGTGATTGTCTTCTGGACAACTGTCAGATCAGCAGTCTTCCCCATGATTGTGTAGCCTAGTGAACCAAACTGAAAGACCATTTTGAAGGCTCAGGAAACCTTTGCAGGTGTTTTGAGTTGATTAGCTGATTGGCATGTCACCATATTCTAATTTTTTGAGATAGTGAATTGGTGGGTTTTTGTTAAATGTGTGCCCAAATCATCACAATTAAAAGAACCAAAGACTTAAACTACTTCAGTCTGTGTGCATTGAACTTATTTAATACACGAGTTTTATAATTTGAGTTGAATTACTGAAATAAATGAACTTTTCCACGACATTCTAATTTATTGAGATGCACCTGTATATATATATATATATATATATATATATATATATATATATATATATATATATATATATACCACATGATGATGGTTAAAACAGGGTTCGTACAGATGCTTCAAAGTTACATTTGAAGGACTTTTCAAGCATTTTTATTTGTTTTCAAGGACTATGCTCGAGATGTCATTAAAACTAATTCTTTATTTGTTCATTTTAAATAAAAATATTTTATTCATTCAGTTAATTTATTTTTATAAAGCACCAGTTATTACAAGTACAACATATCTCAATGTGCATCTTTAATTACATATTCTCACAGTAACAATTCTTGGTTCATGACTAAATTGATGTGCAATTGTAGTGTGCTCCTTTAAAACGCACTTTACTTTCCAACAACAGTAAAGATTTATGTAAGGAACTGACCCAAATTGCAAATGGGTCATTCTCAAAAAAATTTCCAACTTACAAAATATCACAATTTTCCGTTCAGTTTTTGCCTGTAAACTCTGAGAGTAAACATTTTATAACATGTTGACATTATTTTTTATTCATAAAGGACAACTTGGCTTTTATTTAATTTTGTTTCACGAACGAAGCAAGTTAACACTAATGAGGGTTAAATGGGTTACAACGCCACATTTTGAGGGTTCAATGGGGTACAACCCCAGATATTTTTGTGTGAAGATATTAGTAAAAAAAAAGTGAATTAATAAGTTAACATGCTGGGAAAAATCACTATATGCATATTTAACCAGCCTCTGAACTTTGACATTAAAAAATATTTTCCACAAATTTTGTATTTAATTTTTTTTTTTAAACATTACAAAAAAAAAAGAAAAGAAAAAGGTTTAATCATTGATAACACCAATGCCATGAAATCAAGGGACAAACATTCTTGTTAAATTATTTCAATTATTAATAAAAATTTTGTTTTGCTTTTTTGCACACTTGTTCGTCCTTGCGCTAATGCTTGTATTAAAAATAAATACATAAATAACTTTACATGTCATAGAAGTGGTGTACCAGATGAAGGGGACAAGGAAGTTTTTCAGGCAATTGACAATTTCAAATATTTTCAATTTTTTTTCTTTTTTAGCAAAACAGAGTCAAGCCATTTCATAGAATCATACCTTTTAAATGTATTTATTTTTTGCTATTTGAAAGCATTTTCATGACTAAAAAAAAGTCAAGGGACATGTTTGTCAACATACAGTATTTTGATATTGACCCAAATGTTGTCAGAAATAACCTATTTTGTGAGACACAAAGCTTTCTTTACACAAGGGGGCGCTAGACGACTCACAAAACTGAATCCTCCATTGATCTGCATTCAAATCTCACAATGTTTTACATCTCATAATTTTTTCACTCTGGAGAGTAATTTTTAATTAAAACTGATAATTGCAAGAATTCATACTTGTTAAATCCGCCACAACAGTATCTATAAAATACTTATTTTTTTAATTCTCCAGTAACAATTGATTGTGATTGGCCCATTCTGAACAGAGCTGCCAAAAGAGTAACGTGCCACGTGACATCGCCGTCTATGCGCTGCCTGCTTCAGCAGTGGTCTAGTGGTCTGTTGTTGTGTTTTTCCGAAAATAAATAATACATTTCATTTACTAAATTAAGCAAAGCATTTTATTACTATAATTCAAGAACTTTAAGCACCTCTTGGTAAAAATGTCTATTTTCAAGGATTTTCCAGGACTTAAATTTGAAAAAGGAAATTCAAGTACTTCAAGCACCTTGTACGAACCCTGTTAAAATGAAAACTGGGCTATGGTTAAATCTTTTTCTTTTATATCAATCTAAATAATGGATAACATTTGGAAATATCAATCAATGTTTTCAAAATTTGGTAAATTACAGAAAAATTCTAGTTACAAAAAACAAACGCTGTTTTTTTTTCCTACTTGGTTTGAACTCAAGAGACACGCCCATTGTACAAAGGAGCCACAGTTTGTTCCTGGCAGGCAGCAGATGCCCTAACCCCACCCACACGCTAATCCTAATCACATGGAGCCTGTAAGGCAGAGTAGCCTGCAAGGAACAACCGATGGCACCTTTCTCCCATCGTGTAGACACCCCACCAAAAAAGCAAGTAATGAGAGCAAGTCACTACACAAGAAAGAGCTGCAAAATGTAATGACACAGTCTTCAGGAAACTTAAAAAATAAAAACGTATTCAAATCACTTAGAAATGTACACATTGTTGCTTAATTTAATATTACCAGCAAAATTACATAAATGTTAAATACATATTGCCCAGCTATATTTTCAATAATCTAAAAATGCAAGCCAAAATGTACACACCCAAACACTGTGACCCAGGTGTCATCCAGCTGGTCTTCAGAGGACAGAGCATCTCCTTGTGTGAAGAAGGGATCTACTTGAGCTGGGGAAAGTGTCATCTTCCTCTGTTGTCCTGCTGGGCTAAACAAATTTGAAGCTTAAAACAAAAGAAAAGAAAAAAGAAATTAAGCTTAATTTTTGAAAGAACATTTTATTTAACAAGAAATTAAATCAAATAAGTGTATGATAGTAACCTGTCCCTGGTGTCCCTGGTAAACCAGACAGTGGTGTATGCACTCCAGCAAATGGCTGTGAAAACAAGCTAAACTTATGAGTTAAGGAAAATTAAATTCCATAACAAATGGCAAATGCTCCTTTTTCATTAATAATTCTATTAAAAATTAAGGTGAAGTGTGTAATTTCTGCCGCCTTTTTACAAAAATGTTTCCACAAACACTCTGCCTTATGCATTGTTCGGTAAATGGTTAGTCGTGTCCCAAACTCACGGCAATGGCTGAGCCAACAAAGCAATTTTAATAACGGAGCAGAGCCACAGTGTTAAAGAGCACCTATTATGGTTTTTAAATGTGCCTAATTTTGTTTTAAAGGTCTCATACAATAGATTTACTTGCATCCAAGGTCAAAAAACATTTTAATTTGCTCATAATTTAAATTGCAGCATTACCTTTTTTTCCCAGTGTCAAAAATGACTCGTTCAATGATCCGTTCTAAAAGATTCATTCTAAACTCCTCCTTTCAGAGAGCCTACTCTGCTCTGATTGGTCAGATGTCCTAGTCTGTTGTGATTGGTGTACCGCTTAGTGTAGTGTTTGAGGGCGGCTCAGAGCTGTTCACGAGCAGCCAATGAAGACCAGAGGCAGGTTTTTTGTTAGCAAATTACGTAGGTTAGTACAGGAAGTAAGTCTGGAATTACAAACAACTCGTTTCAGGTGTTCAGAATCGATTCTTTCTTTTGGGAGTCAATAACTCCATTTGTCGTGCACTTTGATTTTTGAAACTTTGCAGACTTTTTTTACATTCACAAACAGCTATATAACACACTACATGAAAGGTAATATTTGAAAAACCATAATAGGTGCTCTTTAAAACATTACAGGGAAATCAACCTAAGCCTGGCTTACTTATAGTTTTATCTGCATTTTAAAAACCACATCAAATCAAATTTTCCTGCTTTTAATCCACATCTGTTAGTTTTAAGGTAATCTATATGGGCCCCATCCCAAATGCCACACTTCATGTGGACTTGTGGTCTCGTGGCCTTCATCTGCACATTCCCGGCCGCAAAGTCTACAAGGCCGTAGGGGGTCACATTTGACATTTTAGCGCTCTGAGTGGTGCTCGCGAGTGCCCCCTTTACACCCTCAATGCGCCCTTCAGCTGAGCCCACATCATTGTGGGTTCCACAGTGCATTACTACCCATCGTTCCCCACTGCTGATCCTCTTGACCAATCACAACAGATTGGAGTTTCCAAGCTGGAGGAAAATTCATGGCGGACGAGGCAATGTCAATTGCGGATTAAAAGTTTACTTTAATAATCTTTTTTTTTTTTTTTTTTTACTGATTGTCAATGGCTGATCACTTGCTGCTTATGTGTAAAAAGTGTAACTTCTTAGTCTGATGTGTAGAACTGGTTCAAAACTTTGTTTTGAATTTCCCAGAGATAAAGAATTACTCCTATTCAGTTATCGAATAATTTTTCTTGGGGAAGTTATATGTTCATATAAGTAACCTAATATTAAACCTTTGCTATTGTGGTTTCAAAGAGGATTTTATAATTATTGTAAGTCTAAAACATCAAGACAGGAGAGAATAGTTTAGCTTGGAAGATTGCTAATATTTATTGATATGGCAACATTCGCTCTACCAGTGATATTTACACTTGCATTAGTGTGGCTGTGTTTATTTTATGATTTTTTTGCAATCTATGGAGGTATGTTTTTCTATACATTTGACTGCGCTCTAAGCACCTGCATGTAACCATCCATGTGTCTGAATCAAGTTTATTTGTTCTCTAAATATTTAAAACATGAGGCCCCCCACCCCCCCAGTAGTTATGTGCGCTTTGTTTTTCAGAGGTTCTTGATTAAATTGTCTAATTCTTTATTGATAGTGTTGCTTGAAATTATTTAATAAAAACAAATTCAAGAGTGACTATAAAGTGTGTTCCTTGATCCTATCCATCAATGCCATGACTTTTTCAAATAATAATTTGTAAAAACTGTATGCATAAGAATAACAATGTAAAAAATGTATCATCTGTTTGAAGTCCCAAATGCACACTTTTATCACTCATGCATCCTCATGGACTTGCTGACTAGTGTCCCATCTGTCTGCACTTGCTTACGTCACCAAAGTCTGCACTCAGAAGACCACCGCAAGGGTAGAGGCTGCCATTTGGGACAGGGCCATGGTAGTGTAGTTCTAAACACTGACAAAACTGGTTTTCAGAAGACATAAGCATTTTAAATCTAGTTTCCCTCTTAGGGCTGAACAGACTCATTCATCATTCTTTAAGTTTTAGAGTTTGTTTCTCAAAACATTGATATATTGTTATGTTTTACTCACTTGTTTCTCATTTATCTATATTGGACTTGTACAACGGCTTCAGCCTCGTCGTAAGCAAAGATCGTAATGTGCGGTGTTTGTTTGTGGGCTGTTTATGTAGTAACATGGTTAGTTAGATCATCTTTCGTTTCTCAAGTCAGTGGAAAAATGGTTGAATTCTGTATTGAGATCGCTTCTCAGTTTCCTCTGCTGAATACAGCTCTGGCACGAGAAGTAGCAGGGGTGTGTGTGGGCTGCAGTATTGGGTAAGTTACTCTAAAAAATTAATTACTAACTACTAATTATATCTTCTACAATGTAATTAGATTACTGTACAAGATTACTAATTAGTTTGTCTGAAAAGTAATTGCATTACTTATTACTTTCTAAAACCCTTATCAACCTGGAAAATACAAGGATAGACTTGAAATTGTTCTTTTAATTCTTTCAAATAAATCATATAAAATAAAATAAATTATTCATGACCTGGCCAAAGAATTTAAGGGGGCTGCATTAAATTAGAAAACATACATTTTAACATTAGACGTTAAATTTCTATTTTAAGGGTACATTTACACGACAACGATGTACTAAAAACGGAAGTTTTTCCTTTGCATTTTTGAAAAGTTTTGCGTATAGACGACAACAGTGTCAAAACGATCCCCGTTCACACGGATCCACGAAAACGACTAAAAATGCTGTATTATGCATCCCAGGCCAGTAGTTGGTGATGTCATTTTGTAAAGAAACACTACGCGCCTGCGCACATAAGCATTCTTCCACAGAGCGGTGAATACAAACAATGAAGATGGCGAAAGCATCGAGCAATTTTGTCTGGACGGACGATGAGGTTGCTTTATTACAATTATTTTGCTGGAGAAGCGACAATAAACTCAAAATCTTGAGCAGCACAAACACAGTCCTGTAGTCCGCCATTGTAGTTTTGAATGTCTCGCGCATTTTTTTAAAGTACTCACGCGCATGCCTATGGACTGAACACATAATACGCGTGCGCATGATGTCATTGTTTTCACAAATTCACGTTTTTGTATGTTTACACAGAGACGATAACGCCATTGTTTTCAAAAACTTGCACTTTGAAACCCGTTTTCAAAAGTTTGCACACTGTTGGGCTGCAATGTAAACTAAAGCCTATCGGCTATGTTTATAAAAGGCAAGAGCCGTTCAACAAGTCCGTCTGCCCCAACTTCATGTTTAAGTAGAAAATACAGACCAATGAAAACTAAGCTTTTCAAGGCACTTCACAGGGACTTTAAGCTGGGATAGAAGAAAGTATTTTAATACAGAAGAACTTCTGTTTTATGTCTCTCCATGTTCTTCTGTACACACAGGATGTGCTTCAGTCTCAACTTTACAATATCTACTTCATGCAGTTTATAGTCCTCACTTGTTTGCGAGCAGCGAGAGGTGACATTCCCACACCAGAGCTGTTGAGGTCTTCATAAATGCTTCTGACTGGAGGGGCTCCACTCTTGTCTTTAGGTGTTGGGACAACCGGCTGTGGAGGAGATCCCCCTGATGGAAGAGCGGATCAAATATCTTACAAAAGTGAACTTATGCAATTTATTTAAAAGGAGGCATTGACAATCATAGCTCCTTTCTGGTATTAACAAAATACCATAAAAGGAAAAGGATAAATAGTTGTTTACCAGCCAGCAGAGGAGACCTTGTTTCTGCCCCACCTCCCGTCAACCCAAAAGACCTAGGTTGAGGTGTAACTGGAGCAGGAAGGTCTCCCATCAGAAACCCAGGTAAAAACTGAGCCCCAGGCTTGGGGGAGGTTGGGGAGCCGAGTGTCATTGGTTCAATACCTGTTTTTTGAGACATCACAATTGTGTATTCAGTGTTAGAGTTTTAATACGTCATGCAAATTATAGTCTAGCATCCATCAGTAAATTACATGTTTGCATTTAACAGCTAGTCTTAGAACATTTTAACAGTTTGAAATGACCAAGCACGTCCAAAACTAATTCAAGAGGCAACTCCAAACTTTAACCCTTGTGCGTCAATAAAAAAAAGTTACTTAGAAGTCAAAAATGTCTGCGTCAAAAAACTGCCATAATAATATTATATTAATATTATTTTCCACTTTCAATTAGTTAATTTTTTTAACCAACATCAGTCCTGATCATAACTATCAAATATTCATTCATTTTCAGAATTTTAACCCTTTAAATGCCAGTTTGTTTATATCAGGTGCCCAAATTTTTCCTATGAAGGGCCGAAAATCAAACTTGATTGAGGGCAGTGGGCCTAAAGTAAACGTTGCATTCATCAAACTGTATTATTTTAAAATTAAATATTAATACTGTAAAACACAGAACTCTGAAATTTAAATCATCAAGTGTCCTATACTTGCACAATGCACATAATTGATTTCAATATAATTACTAAGTATGTTTCTCTTTCTCATTTGTGAGTAATTTTGAATAAAATATCTGTTAAAAATGTAAGCATCTCTTACTGTCTATTTAAGAACAGCGCATCTCACACTGAACACGGTAGTTCTGTGCAGTTTTGGAGAGATGAAGATACAATGGCATGACGTAATACGATCATGTAGGATATTGTTTTATGACAAAGATATTAAAGATATTTCTTATCATAGACCTAGGCTACACACTGTCCTGGATTTCACTCAGTACTGCCATATACTGGGAATACCAAATGTAAAAGGATTATTTAAACAATGCTGTAAAATGCTTTTGCGTAGTTAATGCATTTAGCCTACTTACTTTTATTTGACAAAACTGTTTTCCTGTTGTGATATCAAAAACCTGAATTGTACTTATGCTTCTTTTAAGAGGCGATGGATTAAGGCTGAATGCATTACATTATGAAAGGAAATAAAAGCTACAAAGCACATTTCTGCAATTAAAAAATTGAAAGGCCTATTCATTTTGTTGACTCCAAAATATGATTATGATTAAGAACCTGCCGAAATATGGCATTGTATCTTATGGTTATTAAAAACTATTACTAAACGATTTTAACTATTAAAAATCTGCCTAAAAACAGATAGCTGCAAGTAAACAAGATATCCTCACGTTTGACAAACGAATTCCAGTATGTTGCACACAGATGTTATACACACCCCAAAACAGGGTTTAGTCAGAATAAGAAGATGAAATATGAAGAATTAGTTTACTGCATTACCGTTTTTGTCTAGCTGGCAAGGCAGAAAAGGGATTTTTGAGAGTACTGGTCTGTTCACTTATAGTGCTTGTTGTAATGTTGTGCGGTGTTTGGAGTGAATGGAACCGTTGTTTATATTGAAATGCTCTAGAGTTGAGGTACTCGAGTTTGAACTCGGACATGAGTCCGAGTCCAATTTTAATGGACTTGGACTTGTCACAGCCTCGGATGCATTTTTACTCGGACTTAACTCAAGCCTTTGGGACTCAGGATTTATTTCAGAGTCCAGGATATTTATGATGCAATGAAAAAATAATAAATAAATAAATAAAACAGAAATTAAGGGGGGCCTGGGTAGCTCAGCGAGTACTGACGCTGACTACCACCCCTGGAGTCTTGAGTTCGAATCCAGGGCATGCTGAGTGACTCCAGCCAGGTCTCCTAAGCAACAAAATAGGCCCAGTTGCTAGGGAGGGTAGAGTCACATGGGGTAACCTCCTCGTGGTCGCTATAATGTGTGGTTCTCGCTCTCGGTGGGGTGCGTGGTGAGTTGTGTGTGGATGCCGCGGAGAATGGCATGGGCCTCCACACACGCTACGTCACTGCGGTAAGGCGCTCAACAAGCCACGTGATAAAATGCATGGATTGACAGTCTCCGATGCGGAGGCAACTGAGATTCGTCCTCTGCCACCTGGAAGGAGGTGAGTCACTACGCCACCACGAGGACTTAGAGCACATTGGGAATTGGGCTTTCCAAATTGGGGTGAAAAAATAAAAATAAAAAAAATTAATGAACACATCTCTGTCTGCATGCAGCTGTATTAGCCCCTGAAGTTGTAGATGTAGCCAGAGTTGTTTCACTGTGTTTAAGCAAACACACACAGTCTGGGGAAAAGAGCATTTTTGCTAAAGCAGACAGCAACTCTAAACAGATAAACAGCACCTATTTAATACTGATTGACTATTTTCAAAGCATTGACGAGCTGCTTAAAATACATTCTTTTACAGCATTTGTCCACCATTCATAACATTTAACCATGCACAATAAAATATTAGGATAATTTGGGCAGTGAAATATTTTGTTTATAATTTATAGCCTACAAAATGTATTATTTGATGACAGAGTTTGTATATGAAGCTAAACTTCATGTTACGAGATGAATTTAGTTGGTTATGACGTTTTTTTAACATTTTTTTTATTTTTTTGTAAACCACCAGGTAACTTATGCATATCTTTTTTTTTTTAGCCTATATCTCTGACACTTTTGAAGGACAATTCTGTTAAATTTATGACTCAAAATTATTATTCTCCATGTCTTTGCAGATAAAGAAGAACTCAATGAAATTTTCTTTGGTTGGTATTTCAAGATTTCAGACTGATTGCAGACCCACGGGGCTGCCGCTCAAGCAAATATCAATTATTATTTATTTGTTCTATCTTCTGCCGTAGCAGCTGCAAGATTCACACAGACACATCAGGCATTTAGGTAAACGAGCAGCACGCAGAACTGCCCTGCATTGTGCGGTTTCCCACAAATTAACTAGAAAATCATGTCCGTGATGACATGGCCCTAATATTATCAGTGGGCTTTTCCAGTGTTTTTGGATGTAGCATTTGCAGTCAAATCGTGAGACGTAACTTCTCAGCGAGTGCTAATTACTACTGTGTTGACTAATTTGTACAGTATGTATTTTCTCAAATCAGTCGGCAGACAGTGAAAAAAAGATTCAGAAAGAAATCTCAGTAAAGACTATTATTTCTTTAGATAGGGATAATTTTAAATGAAACTAAATTAAATTGAACTGACAAACTGAAAATTAAGTAGAAATAAAAACTAAATTAAAATTCGAAATAATAACTCTGGTTGTAATGACTAATGCAGCTTTCACTTTCTTTATTCTATGTTTGAGTGGAGGGGAAAAGCAAACAAACAAATAATTGAAATGTCAACAGAACGCAATAAAAAGTGTGTTGAAGGACAGTTTTGTCTTCATACACCTAAAGCATATGCTTTCATTCTGAAACCACTTTGAAGTTTGTTCAGCAGGATAGCAATCATAACATGTATATATGAAATTCAACAGAGGCGTTTTTGTTACATTTATATTGACAAACTGTTTTT